>NC_135822.1:47129770-47429770 GCF_964213995.1 Mustelus asterias | reverse complement strand
GATTCACTCAAAGTGTTAGAATCATCGACATGTGCACATTGCCTTGACAAATACAGAATGGCGCTGATGGGAAGTTTGGAAATTAGTTTGGATGGACTCAAAATGCATACTCCATCGAGTTGTGCACATTTCCGCATTACGACTTCACGGGCGAAACATAATGAATGGTGCTGACAAGAATCAATGTGGATTCACTCTAAATACTTATTTCATCGAATGGTGCACTTCGCCGTATTACCCGATGGTGGGGGAATAGTTCTGAATGGCGCTGACAAGCAAATTTGAAAACCAATATGGATTTATTCAAAATGAATGAATGCCGCTAACAGAAACTTTGGAAAACAATGTGGATTCACTCAAAGTGATTATTGATAGAGTTGTGCACATTGCCTCATTACCAGATGGAGGGCGAAACATAATGAATGGTGCTGACAAATAACTTTGGAAATCAATGTGGATAAACTCAAGTTGTTTCATTGACCGAGTTGTGCACATTGCATCATCATTACCATAAGGAGGGCGAACAATACTGAACGGCTTTGACAAGAAACTACGGAAACCAATGTGGATTCACTCAAAGTGTTAGAATCATCGACATGTGCACATTGCCTTGACAAATACAGAATGGCGCTGATGGGAAGTTTGGAAATTAGTTTGGATGTACTCAAAATGCATACTCCATCGAGTTGTGCACATTTCCGCATTACGACTTCACGGGCGAAACATAATGAATGGTGCTGACAAGAATCAATGTGGATTCACTCTAAATACTTATTTCATCGAATGGTGCACTTCGCCGTATTACCCGATGGTGGGGGAATAATTCTGAATGGCGCTGACAAGCAAATTTGAAAACCAATATGGATTTATTCAAAATGAATGAATGCCGCTGCCAGAAACTTTGGAAAACAACGTGGATTCACTCAAAGTGTTAGATTCATCGAGATGTGCACATTACCTTGACAAATTTAGAATGACGCTTTGGAAACTTTGGAAATCAGTATGGATGTACTCAAAATGCATCCTCCATCGAGTTGTGCACATTGCCGCATGATCAGTTCATGGGCGAACCATGATGAATGGTGCTTACCAGAAACTTTGGAATTTTATGTATATTCAGACAAAATGCTTAATTCATCGAATTGTGCACTTCGCCGTATTACCCGGTGGCGGGCGAATAATACTGAATGGCGCTAACAAGCAAATTTGAAAACCAATATGGATTTATTCAAAATGAATGAATGCCGCTGACAAGAAACTTCGGAATCCAATGTGGATTCACTCAAAGTGCTTACTTCATCGAGTTGTGCACATTGCCGCATTACCAGTTTATGGGCGAAACATAATGAATGATGCTGACAAGAAACTAAGTATATTAAGTATTTAGAGTGAATCCGCATTGATTTCCAAAGTTTCTTGTCAGCACCATTCATTATGTTTCGCCCGTAAAGTGGTAATGCGGCAATGTGCACAACTCGATGAACTAAGCACTTTGAGTACATCCATACTGATTTCCAAAATTTCCATCAGCGCCATTCTGTATTTGTCACGGCAATGTGCACATGTGGTTAATTCTAACACTTTGCGTGAATCCACATTGGTTTCCGACGTTTCTTGTCAACGCCATCTTCGGAAAGCAATGTGGATTGACTCAAAGTGCTTACTTCATCGAGTTGTGCACATTGCCGCATTACCAGTTTGTGGGCGAAACATAATGAATGGTGCTGACAAGAAACTTTGGAAAACAATGTGGATTCAGTCAAAATGCTGAATTCATAGAATTGTGCCCATTGTCGCATTACCCGATGGTGGGCGAATAATACTGATTGGTGCAGAAAAGAAAATTGGAAAACCAATTTGGATTTACTCAAAATGAATGAATGCCGCTGACAGATACTTTGGAAAACAATGTGGATTCACTCAAAGTGCTAACTTCATCGAGATGTGCACATTGCCTTGGCAAATTTAGAATGGCGCTGATGGTAACTTTGGAAATCAGTATGGATGTACTGAAAATGCATACTCCATCGACTTTGCACATTGCCGCCTTACCAGTTTATGGCCGAAACATAATGAATGGTGCTTACCAGAAACTTTGGAATTTAACGTGGATTCAGACAAAATTAATCGAATGGTGCACTTCGTCGTATTACCCGATGGTGGGGGAATAATACTGAATGGCGCTGACAAGCAAATTTGAAAACCAATATGGATTTATTCAAAATGAATGAATGCCGCTAACAGAAACTTTGGAAAACACTGTGGATTCACTCAAAGTGATTATTGATAGAGTTGTGCACATTGCCTCATTACCAGATGGAGGGCGAAACATAATGAATGGTGCTGACAAATAACTTTGGAAATCAATGTGGATAAACTCAAGTTGTTTCATTGACCGAGTTGTGCACATTGCATCATCATTACCATAAGGAGGGCGAACAATACTGAACGGCTTTGACAAGAAACTACGGAAACCAATGTGGATTCACTCAAAGTGTTAGAATCATCGACATGTGCACATTGCCTTGACAAATACAGAATGGCGCTGATGGGAAGTTTGGAAATTAGTTTGGATGTACTCAAAATGCATACTCCATCGAGTTGTGCACATTTCCGCATTACGACTTCACGGGCGAAACATAATGAATGGTGCTGACAAGAATCAATGTGCATTCACTCTAAATACTTATTTCATCGAATGGTGCACTTCGCCGTATTACCCGATGGTGGGGGAATAGTTCTGAATGGCGCTGACAAGCAAATTTGAAAACCAATTTGGATTTATTCAAAATGAATGAATGCCGCTAACAGAAACTTTGGAAAACAATGTGGATTCACTCAAAGTGATTATTGATAGAGTTGTGCACATTGCCTCATTACCAGATGGAGGGCGAAACATAATGAATGGTGCTGACAAATAACTTTGGAAATCAATGTGGATAAACTCAAGTTGTTTCATTGACCGAGTTGTGCACATTGCATCATCATTACCATAAGGAGGGCGAACAATACTGAACGGCTTTGACAAGAAACTACGGAAACCAATGTGGATTCACTCAAAGTGTTAGAATCATCGACATGTGCACATTGCCTTGACAAATACAGAATGGCGCTGATGGGAAGTTTGGAAATTAGTTTGGATGTACTCAAAATGCATACTCCATCGAGTTGTGCACATTTCCGCATTACGACTTCACGGGCGAAACATAATGAATGGTGCTGACAAGAATCAATGTGGATTCACTCTAAATACTTATTTCATCGAATGGTGCACTTCGCCGTATTACCCGATGGTGGGGGAATAATTCTGAATGGCGCTGACAAGCAAATTTGAAAACCAATATGGATTTATTCAAAATGAATGAATGCCGCTGCCAGAAACTTTGGAAAACAACGTGGATTCACTCAAAGTGTTAGATTCATCGAGATGTGCACATTACCTTGACAAATTTAGAATGACGCTTTGGAAACTTTGGAAATCAGTATGGATGTACTCAAAATGCATCCTCCATCGAGTTGTGCACATTGCCGCATGATCAGTTCATGGGCGAACCATGATGAATGGTGCTTACCAGAAACTTTGGAATTTTATGTATATTCAGACAAAATGCTTAATTCATCGAATTGTGCACTTCGCCGTATTACCCGGTGGCGGGCGAATAATACTGAATGGCGCTAACAAGCAAATTTGAAAACCAATATGGATTTATTCAAAATGAATGAATGCCGCTGACAAGAAACTTCGGAATCCAATGTGGATTCACTCAAAGTGCTTACTGCATCGAGTTGTGCACATTGCCGCATTACCAGTTTATGGGCGAAACATAATGAATGATGCTGACAAGAAACTAAGTATATTAAGTATTTAGAGTGAATCCGCATTGATTTCCAAAGTTTCTTGTCAGCACCATTCATTATGTTTCGCCCGTAAAGTGGTAATGCGGCAATGTGCACAACTCGATGAACTAAGCACTTTGAGTACATCCATACTGATTTCCAAAATTTCCATCAGCGCCATTCTGTATTTGTCACGGCAATGTGCACATGTGGTTAATTCTAACACTTTGCGTGAATCCACATTGGTTTCCGACGTTTCTTGTCAACGCCATCTTCGGAAAGCAATGTGGATTGACTCAAAGTGCTTACTTCATCGAGTTGTGCACATTGCCGCATTACCAGTTTGTGGGCGAAACATAATGAATGGTGCTGACAAGAAACTTTGGAAAACAATGTGGATTCAGTCAAAATGCTGAATTCATAGAATTGTGCCCATTGTCGCATTACCCGATGGTGGGCGAATAATACTGATTGGCGCAGAAAAGAAAATTGGAAAACCAATTTGGATTTACTCAAAATGAATGAATGCCGCTGACAGATACTTTGGAAAACAATGTGGATTCACTCAAAGTGCTAACTTCATCGAGATGTGCACATTGCCTTGGCAAATTTAGAATGGCGCTGATGGTAACTTTGGAAATCAGTATGGATGTACTGAAAATGCATACTCCATCGACTTTGCACATTGCCGCCTTACCAGTTTATGGCCGAAACATAATGAATGGTGCTTACCAGAAACTTTGGAATTTAACGTGGATTCAGACAAAATTAATCGAATGGTGCACTTCGTCGTATTACCCGATGGTGGGGGAATAATACTGAATGGCGCTGACAAGCAAATTTGAAAACCAATATGGATTTATTCAAGATGAATGAATGCCGCTAACAGAAACTTTGGAAAACACTGTGGATTCACTCAAAGTGATTATTGATAGAGTTGTGCACATTGCCTCATTACCAGATGGAGGGCGAAACATAATGAATGGTGCTGACAAATAACTTTGGAAATCAATGTGGATAAACTCAAGTTGTTTCATTGACCGAGTTGTGCACATTGCATCATCATTACCATAAGGAGGGCGAACAATACTGAACGGCTTTGACAAGAAACTACGGAAACCAATGTGGATTCACTCAAAGTGTAAGAATCATCGACATGTGCACATTGCCTTGACAAATACAGAATGGCGCTGATGGGAAGTTTGGAAATTAGTTTGGATGTACTCAAAATGCATACTCCATCGAGTTGTGCACATTTCCGCATTACGACTTCACGGGCGAAACATAATGAATGGTGCTGACAAGAATCAATGTGGATTCACTCTAAATACTTATTTCATCGAATGGTGCACTTCGCCGTATTACCCGATGGTGGGGGAATAGTTCTGAATGGCGCTGACAAGCAAATTTGAAAACCAATTTGGATTTATTCAAAATGAATGAATGCCGCTAACAGAAACTTTGGAAAACAATGTGGATTCACTCAAAGTGATTATTGATAGAGTTGTGCACATTGCCTCATTACCAGATGGAGGGCGAAACAAAATGAATGGTGCTGACAAATAACTTTGGAAATCAATGTGGATAAACTCAAGTTGTTTCATTGACCGAGTTGTGCACATTGCATCATCATTACCATAAGGAGGGCGAACAATACTGAACGGCTTTGACAAGAAACTACGGAAACCAATGTGGATTCACTCAAAGTGTTAGAATCATCGACATGTGCACATTGCCTTGACAAATACAGAATGGCGCTGATGGGAAGTTTGGAAATTAGTTTGGATGTACTCAAAATGCATACTCCATCGAGTTGTGCACATTTCCGCATTACGACTTCACGGGCGAAACATAATGAATGGTGCTGACAAGAATCAATGTGGATTCACTCTAAATACTTATTTCATCGAATGGTGCACTTCGCCGTATTACCCGATGGTGGGGGAATAATTCTGAATGGTGCTGACAAGCAAATTTGAAAACCAATATGGATTTATTCAAAATGAATGAATGCCGCTAACAGAAACTTTGGAAAACAACGTGGATTCACTCAACGTGTTAGATTCATCGAGATGTGCACATTACCTTGACAAATGCAAGGTACCTACTCAAAATGCATCCTCCATCGAGTTGTGCACATTGCCGCATGATCAGTTCATGGGCGAACCATGATGAATGGTGCTTACCAGAAACTTTGGAATTTTATGTATATTCAGACAAAATGCTTAATTCATCGAATTGTGCACTTCGCCGTATTACCCGGTGGCGGGCGAATAATACTGAATGGCGCTAACAAGCAAATTTGAAAACCAATATGGATTTATTCAAAATGAATGAATGCCGCTGACAAGAAACTTCGGAATCCAATGTGGATTCACTCAAAGTGCTTACTTCATCGAGTTGTGCACATTGCCGCATTACCAGTTTATGGGCGAAACATAATGAATGATGCTGACAAGAAACTAAGTATATTAAGTATTTAGAGTGAATCCGCATTGATTTCCAAAGTTTCTTGTCAGCACCATTCATTATGTTTCGCCCGTAAAGTGGTAATGCGGCAATGTGCACAACTCGATGAACTAAGCACTTTGAGTACATCCATACTGATTTCCAAAATTTCCATCAGCGCCATTCTGTATTTGTCACGGCAATGTGCACATGTGGTTAATTCTAACACTTTGCGTGAATCCACATTGGTTTCCGACGTTTCTTGTCAACGCCATCTTCGGAAAGCAATGTGGATTGACTCAAAGTGCTTACTTCATCGAGTTGTGCACATTGCCGCATTACCAGTTTGTGGGCGAAACATAATGAATGGTGCTGACAAGAAACTTTGGAAAACAATGTGGATTCAGTCAAAATGCTGAATTCATAGAATTGTGCCCATTGTCGCATTACCCGATGGTGGGCGAATAATACTGATTGGCGCAGAAAAGAAAATTGGAAAACCAATTTGGATTTACTCAAAATGAATGAATGCCGCTGACAGATACTTTGGAAAACAATGTGGATTCACTCAAAGTGCTAACTTCATCGAGATGTGCACATTTAGAATGGCGCTGATGGTAACTTTGGAAATCAGTATGGATGTACTGAAAATGCATACTCCATCGACTTTGCACATTGCCGCCTTACCAGTTTATGGCCGAAACATAATGAATGGTGCTTACCAGAAACTTTGGAATTTAACGTGGATTCAGACAAAATTAATCGAATGGTGCACTTCGTCGTATTACCCGATGGTGGGGGAATAATACTGAATGGCGCTGACAAGCAAATTTGAAAACCAATATGGATTTATTCAAAATGAATGAATGCCGCTAACAGAAACTTTGGAAAACACTGTGGATTCACTCAAAGTGATTATTGATAGAGTTGTGCACATTGCCTCATTACCAGATGGAGGGCGAAACATAATGAATGGTGCTGACAAATAACTTTGGAAATCAATGTGGATAAACTCAAGTTGTTTCATTGACCGAGTTGTGCACATTGCATCATCATTACCATAAGGAGGGCGAACAATACTGAACGGCTTTGACAAGAAACTACGGAAACCAATGTGGATTCACTCAAAGTGTAAGAATCATCGACATGTGCACATTGCCTTGACAAATACAGAATGGCGCTGATGGGAAGTTTGGAAATTAGTTTGGATGTACTCAAAATGCATACTCCATCGAGTTGTGCACATTTCCGCATTACGACTTCACGGGCGAAACATAATGAATGGTGCTGACAAGAATCAATGTGCATTCACTCTAAATACTTACTTCATCGAATGGTGCACTTCGCCGTATTACCCGATGGTGGGGGAATAGTTCTGAATGGCGCTGACAAGCAAATTTGAAAACCAATTTGGATTTATTCAAAATGAATGAATGCCGCTAACAGAAACTTTGGAAAACAATGTGGATTCACTCAAAGTGATTATTGATAGAGTTGTGCACATTGCCTCATTACCAGATGGAGGGCGAAACATAATGAATGGTGCTGACAAATAACTTTGGAAATCAATGTGGATAAACTCAAGTTGTTTCATTGACCGAGTTGTGCACATTGCATCATCATTACCATAAGGAGGGCGAACAATACTGAACGGCTTTGACAAGAAACTACGGAAACCAATGTGGATTCACTCAAAGTGTTAGAATCATCGACATGTGCACATTGCCTTGACAAATACAGAATGGCGCTGATGGGAAGTTTGGAAATTAGTTTGGATGTACTCAAAATGCATACTCCATCGAGTTGTGCACATTTCCGCATTACGACTTCACGGGCGAAACATAATGAATGGTGCTGACAAGAATCAATGTGGATTCACTCTAAATACTTATTTCATCGAATGGTGCACTTCGCCGTATTACCCGATGGTGGGGGAATAATTCTGAATGGTGCAGACAAGCAAATTTGAAAACCAATATGGATTTATTCAAAATGAATGAATGCCGCTAACAGAAACTTTGGAAAACAACGTGGATTCACTCAACGTGTTAGATTCATCGAGATGTGCACATTACCTTGACAAATGCAAGGTACCTACTCAAAATGCATCCTCCATCGAGTTGTGCACATTGCCGCATGATCAGTTCATGGGCGAACCATGATGAATGGTGCTTACCAGAAACTTTGGAATTTAATGTATATTCAGACAAAATGCTTAATTCATCGAATTGTGCACTTCGCCGTATTACCCGGTGGCGGGCGAATAATACTGAATGGCGCTAACAAGCAAATTTGAAAACCAATATGGATTTATTCAAAATGAATGAATGCCGCTGACAAGAAACTTCGGAATCCAATGTGGATTCACTCAAAGTGCTTACTTCATCGAGTTGTGCACATTGCCGCATTACCAGTTTATGGGCGAAACATAATGAATGATGCTGACAAGAAACTAAGTATATTAAGTATTTAGAGTGAATCCGCATTGATTTCCAAAGTTTCTTGTCAGCACCATTCATTATGTTTCGCCCGTAAAGTGGTAATGCGGCAATGTGCACAACTCGATGAACTAAGCACTTTGAGTACATCCATACTGATTTCCAAAATTTCCATCAGCGCCATTCTGTATTTGTCACGGCAATGTGCACATGTGGTTAATTCTAACACTTTGAGTGAATCCACATTGGTTTCCGACGTTTCTTGTCAACGCCATCTTCGGAAAGCAATGTGGATTGACTCAAAGTGCTTACTTCATCGAGTTGTGCACATTGCCGCATTACCAGTTTGTGGGCGAAACATAATGAATGGTGCTGACAAGAAACTTTGGAAAACAATGTGGATTCAGTCAAAATGCTGAATTCATAGAATTGTGCCCATTGTCGCATTACCCGATGGTGGGCGAATAATACTGATTGGCGCAGAAAAGAAAATTGGAAAACCAATTTGGATTTACTCAAAATGAATGAATGCCGCTGACAGATACTTTGGAAAACAATGTGGATTCACTCAAAGTGCTAACTTCATCGAGATGTGCACATTTAGAATGGCGCTGATGGTAACTTTGGAAATCAGTATGGATGTACTGAAAATGCATACTCCATCGACTTTGCACATTGCCGCCTTACCAGTTTATGGCCGAAACATAATGAATGGTGCTTACCAGAAACTTTGGAATTTAACGTGGATTCAGACAAAATTAATCGAATGGTGCACTTCGTCGTATTACCCGATGGTGGGGGAATAATACTGAATGGCGCTGACAAGCAAATTTGAAAACCAATATGGATTTATTCAAAATGAATGAATGCCGCTAACAGAAACTTTGGAAAACACTGTGGATTCACTCAAAGTGATTATTGATAGAGTTGTGCACATTGCCTCATTACCAGATGGAGGGCGAAACATAATGAATGGTGCTGACAAATAACTTTGGAAATCAATGTGGATAAACTCAAGTTGTTTCATTGACCGAGTTGTGCACATTGCATCATCATTACCATAAGGAGGGCGAACAATACTGAACGGCTTTGACAAGAAACTACGGAAACCAATGTGGATTCACTCAAAGTGTTAGAATCATCGACATGTGCACATTGCCTTGACAAATACAGAATGGCGCTGATGGGAAGTTTGGAAATTAGTTTGGATGTACTCAAAATGCATACTCCATCGAGTTGTGCACATTTCCGCATTACGACTTCACGGGCGAAACATAATGAATGGTGCTGACAAGAATCAATGTGGATTCACTCTAAATACTTATTTCATCGAATGGTGCACTTCGCCGTATTACCCGATGGTGGGGGAATAGTTCTGAATGGCGCTGACAAGCAAATTTGAAAACCAATATGGATTTATTCAAAATGAATGAATGCCGCTAACAGAAACTTTGGAAAACAATGTGGATTCACTCAAAGTGATTATTGATAGAGTTGTGCACATTGCCTCATTACCAGATGGAGGGCGAAACATAATGAATGGTGCTGACAAATAACTTTGGAAATCAATGTGGATAAACTCAAGTTGTTTCATTGACCGAGTTGTGCACATTGCATCATCATTACCATAAGGAGGGCGAACAATACTGAACGGCTTTGACAAGAAACTACGGAAACCAATGTGGATTCACTCAAAGTGTTAGAATCATCGACATGTGCACATTGCCTTGACAAATACAGAATGGCGCTGATGGGAAGTTTGGAAATTAGTTTGGATGTACTCAAAATGCATACTCCATCGAGTTGTGCACATTTCCGCATTACGACTTCACGGGCGAAACATAATGAATGGTGCTGACAAGAATCAATGTGGATTCACTCTAAATACTTATTTCATCGAATGGTGCACTTCGCCGTATTACCCGATGGTGGGGGAATAATTCTGAATGGCGCTGACAAGCAAATTTGAAAACCAATATGGATTTATTCAAAATGAATGAATGCCGCTGCCAGAAACTTTGGAAAACAACGTGGATTCACTCAAAGTGTTAGATTCATCGAGATGTGCACATTACCTTGACAAATTTAGAATGACGCTTTGGAAACTTTGGAAATCAGTATGGATGTACTCAAAATGCATCCTCCATCGAGTTGTGCACATTGCCGCATGATCAGTTCATGGGCGAACCATGATGAATGGTGCTTACCAGAAACTTTGGAATTTTATGTATATTCAGACAAAATGCTTAATTCATCGAATTGTGCACTTCGCCGTATTACCCGGTGGCGGGCGAATAATACTGAATGGCGCTAACAAGCAAATTTGAAAACCAATATGGATTTATTCAAAATGAATGAATGCCGCTGACAAGAAACTTCGGAATCCAATGTGGATTCACTCAAAGTGCTTACTTCATCGAGTTGTGCACATTGCCGCATTACCAGTTTATGGGCGAAACATAATGAATGATGCTGACAAGAAACTAAGTATATTAAGTATTTAGAGTGAATCCGCATTGATTTCCAAAGTTTCTTGTCAGCACCATTCATTATGTTTCGCCCGTAAAGTGGTAATGCGGCAATGTGCACAACTCGATGAACTAAGCACTTTGAGTACATCCATACTGATTTCCAAAATTTCCATCAGCGCCATTCTGTATTTGTCACGGCAATGTGCACATGTGGTTAATTCTAACACTTTGCGTGAATCCACATTGGTTTCCGACGTTTCTTGTCAACGCCATCTTCGGAAAGCAATGTGGATTGACTCAAAGTGCTTACTTCATCGAGTTGTGCACATTGCCGCATTACCAGTTTGTGGGCGAAACATAATGAATGGTGCTGACAAGAAACTTTGGAAAACAATGTGGATTCAGTCAAAATGCTGAATTCATAGAATTGTGCCCATTGTCGCATTACCCGAT
The DNA here is from genome assembly GCF_964213995.1 of Mustelus asterias. Taxonomy (NCBI): domain Eukaryota; kingdom Metazoa; phylum Chordata; class Chondrichthyes; order Carcharhiniformes; family Triakidae; genus Mustelus; species Mustelus asterias. Next base: position 47,418,123 of record NC_135822.1, on the reverse strand, counting down.
GGTGGGCGAATAATACTGATTGGCGCAGAAAAGAAAATTGGAAAACCAATTTGGATTTACTCAAAATGAATGAATGCCGCTGACAGATACTTTGGAAAACAATGTGGATTCACTCAAAGTGCTAACTTCATCGAGATGTGCACATTGCCTTGGCAAATTTAGAATGGCGCTGATGGTAACTTTGGAAATCAGTATGGATGTACTGAAAATGCATACTCCATCGACTTTGCACATTGCCGCCTTACCAGTTTATGGCCGAAACATAATGAATGGTGCTTACCAGAAACTTTGGAATTTAACGTGGATTCAGACAAAATTAATCGAATGGTGCACTTCGTCGTATTACCCGATGGTGGGGGAATAATACTGAATGGCGCTGACAAGCAAATTTGAAAACCAATATGGATTTATTCAAAATGAATGAATGCCGCTAACAGAAACTTTGGAAAACACTGTGGATTCACTCAAAGTGATTATTGATAGAGTTGTGCACATTGCCTCATTACCAGATGGAGGGCGAAACATAATGAATGGTGCTGACAAATAACTTTGGAAATCAATGTGGATAAACTCAAGTTGTTTCATTGACCGAGTTGTGCACATTGCATCATCATTACCATAAGGAGGGCGAACAATACTGAACGGCTTTGACAAGAAACTACGGAAACCAATGTGGATTCACTCAAAGTGTTAGAATCATCGACATGTGCACATTGCCTTGACAAATACAGAATGGCGCTGATGGGAAGTTTGGAAATTAGTTTGGATGTACTCAAAATGCATACTCCATCGAGTTGTGCACATTTCCGCATTACGACTTCACGGGCGAAACATAATGAATGGTGCTGACAAGAATCAATGTGGATTCACTCTAAATACTTATTTCATCGAATGGTGCACTTCGCCGTATTACCCGATGGTGGGGGAATAATTCTGAATGGCGCTGACAAGCAAATTTGAAAACCAATATGGATTTATTCAAAATGAATGAATGCCGCTAACAGAAACTTTGGAAAACAATGTGGATTCACTCAAAGTGATTATTGATAGAGTTGTGCACATTGCCTCATTACCAGATGGAGGGCGAAACATAATGAATGGTGCTGACAAATAACTTTGGAAATCAATGTGGATAAACTCAAGTTGTTTCATTGACCGAGTTGTGCACATTGCATCATCATTACCATAAGGAGGGCGAACAATACTGAACGGCTTTGACAAGAAACTACGGAAACCAATGTGGATTCACTCAAAGTGTTAGAATCATCGACATGTGCACATTGCCTTGACAAATACAGAATGGCGCTGATGGGAAGTTTGGAAATTAGTTTGGATGTACTCAAAATGCATACTCCATCGAGTTGTGCACATTTCCGCATTACGACTTCACGGGCGAAACATAATGAATGGTGCTGACAAGAATCAATGTGGATTCACTCTAAATACTTATTTCATCGAATGGTGCACTTCGCCGTATTACCCGATGGTGGGGGAATAGTTCTGAATGGCGCTGACAAGCAAATTTGAAAACCAATATGGATTTATTCAAAATGAATGAATGCCGCTAACAGAAACTTTGGAAAACAATGTGGATTCACTCAAAGTGATTATTGATAGAGTTGTGCACATTGCCTCATTACCAGATGGAGGGCGAAACATAATGAATGGTGCTGACAAATAACTTTGGAAATCAATGTGGATAAACTCAAGTTGTTTCATTGACCGAGTTGTGCACATTGCATCATCATTACCATAAGGAGGGCGAACAATACTGAACGGCTTTGACAAGAAACTACGGAAACCAATGTGGATTCACTCAAAGTGTTAGAATCATCGACATGTGCACATTGCCTTGACAAATACAGAATGGCGCTGATGGGAAGTTTGGAAATTAGTTTGGATGTACTCAAAATGCATACTCCATCGAGTTGTGCACATTTCCGCATTACGACTTCACGGGCGAAACATAATGAATGGTGCTGACAAGAATCAATGTGGATTCACTCTAAATACTTATTTCATCGAATGGTGCACTTCGCCGTATTACCCGATGGTGGGGGAATAATTCTGAATGGCGCTGACAAGCAAATTTGAAAACCAATATGGATTTATTCAAAATGAATGAATGCCGCTAACAGAAACTTTGGAAAACACTGTGGATTCACTCAAAGTGATTATTGATAGAGTTGTGCACATTGCCTCATTACCAGATGGAGGGCGAAACATAATGAATGGTGCTGACAAATAACTTTGGAAATCAATGTGGATAAACTCAAGTTGTTTCATTGACCGAGTTGTGCACATTGCATCATCATTACCATAAGGAGGGCGAACAATACTGAACGGCTTTGACAAGAAACTACGGAAACCAATGTGGATTCACTCAAAGTGTTAGAATCATCGACATGTGCACATTGCCTTGACAAATACAGAATGGCGCTGATGGGAAGTTTGGAAATTAGTTTGGATGTACTCAAAATGCATACTCCATCGAGTTGTGCACATTTCCGCATTACGACTTCACGGGCGAAACATAATGAATGGTGCTGACAAGAATCAATGTGGATTCACTCTAAATACTTATTTCATCGAATGGTGCACTTCGCCGTATTACCCGATGGTGGGGGAATAGTTCTGAATGGCGCTGACAAGCAAATTTGAAAACCAATATGGATTTATTCAAAATGAATGAATGCCGCTAACAGAAACTTTGGAAAACAATGTGGATTCACTCAAAGTGATTATTGATAGAGTTGTGCACATTGCCTCATTACCAGATGGAGGGCGAAACATAATGAATGGTGCTGACAAATAACTTTGGAAATCAATGTGGATAAACTCAAGTTGTTTCATTGACCGAGTTGTGCACATTGCATCATCATTACCATAAGGAGGGCGAACAATACTGAACGGCTTTGACAAGAAACTACGGAAACCAATGTGGATTCACTCAAAGTGTTAGAATCATCGACATGTGCACATTGCCTTGACAAATACAGAATGGCGCTGATGGGAAGTTTGGAAATTAGTTTGGATGTACTCAAAATGCATACTCCATCGAGTTGTGCACATTTCCGCATTACGACTTCACGGGCGAAACATAATGAATGGTGCTGACAAGAATCAATGTGGATTCACTCTAAATACTTATTTCATCGAATGGTGCACTTCGCCGTATTACCCGATGGTGGGGGAATAATTCTGAATGGCGCTGACAAGCAAATTTGAAAACCAATATGGATTTATTCAAAATGAATGAATGCCGCTGCCAGAAACTTTGGAAAACAACGTGGATTCACTCAAAGTGTTAGATTCATCGAGATGTGCACATTACCTTGACAAATTTAGAATGACGCTTTGGAAACTTTGGAAATCAGTATGGATGTACTCAAAATGCATCCTCCATCGAGTTGTGCACATTGCCGCATGATCAGTTCATGGGCGAACCATGATGAATGGTGCTTACCAGAAACTTTGGAATTTTATGTATATTCAGACAAAATGCTTAATTCATCGAATTGTGCACTTCGCCGTATTACCCGGTGGCGGGCGAATAATACTGAATGGCGCTAACAAGCAAATTTGAAAACCAATATGGATTTATTCAAAATGAATGAATGCCGCTGACAAGAAACTTCGGAATCCAATGTGGATTCACTCAAAGTGCTTACTTCATCGAGTTGTGCACATTGCCGCATTACCAGTTTATGGGCGAAACATAATGAATGATGCTGACAAGAAACTAAGTATATTAAGTATTTAGAGTGAATCCGCATTGATTTCCAAAGTTTCTTGTCAGCACCATTCATTATGTTTCGCCCGTAAAGTGGTAATGCGGCAATGTGCACAACTCGATGAACTAAGCACTTTGAGTACATCCATACTGATTTCCAAAATTTCCATCAGCGCCATTCTGTATTTGTCACGGCAATGTGCACATGTGGTTAATTCTAACACTTTGCGTGAATCCACATTGGTTTCCGACGTTTCTTGTCAACGCCATCTTCGGAAAGCAATGTGGATTGACTCAAAGTGCTTACTTCATCGAGTTGTGCACATTGCCGCATTACCAGTTTGTGGGCGAAACATAATGAATGGTGCTGACAAGAAACTTTGGAAAACAATGTGGATTCAGTCAAAATGCTGAATTCATAGAATTGTGCCCATTGTCGCATTACCCGATGGTGGGCGAATAATACTGATTGGCGCAGAAAAGAAAATTGGAAAACCAATTTGGATTTACTCAAAATGAATGAATGCCGCTGACAGATACTTTGGAAAACAATGTGGATTCACTCAAAGTGCTAACTTCATCGAGATGTGCACATTGCCTTGGCAAATTTAGAATGGCGCTGATGGTAACTTTGGAAATCAGTATGGATGTACTGAAAATGCATACTCCATCGACTTTGCACATTGCCGCCTTAGCAGTTTATGGCCGAAACATAATGAATGGTGCTTACCAGAAACTTTGGAATTTAACGTGGATTCAGACAAAATTAATCGAATGGTGCACTTCGTCGTATTACCCGATGGTGGGGGAATAATACTGAATGGCGCTGACAAGCAAATTTGAAAACCAATATGGATTTATTCAAAATGAATGAATGCCGCTAACAGAAACTTTGGAAAACACTGTGGATTCACTCAAAGTGATTATTGATAGAGTTGTGCACATTGCCTCATTACCAGATGGAGGGCGAAACATAATGAATGGTGCTGACAAATAACTTTGGAAATCAATGTGGATAAACTCAAGTTGTTTCATTGACCGAGTTGTGCACATTGCATCATCATTACCATAAGGAGGGCGAACAATACTGAACGGCTTTGACAAGAAACTACGGAAACCAATGTGGATTCACTCAAAGTGTTAGAATCATCGACATGTGCACATTGCCTTGACAAATACAGAATGGCGCTGATGGGAAGTTTGGAAATTAGTTTGGATGTACTCAAAATGCATACTCCATCGAGTTGTGCACATTTCCGCATTACGACTTCACGGGCGAAACATAATGAATGGTGCTGACAAGAATCAATGTGGATTCACTCTAAATACTTATTTCATCGAATGGTGCACTTCGCCGTATTACCCGATGGTGGGGGAATAGTTCTGAATGGCGCTGACAAGCAAATTTGAAAACCAATATGGATTTATTCAAAATGAATGAATGCCGCTAACAGAAACTTTGGAAAACAATGTGGATTCACTCAAAGTGATTATTGATAGAGTTGTGCACATTGCCTCATTACCAGATGGAGGGCGAAACATAATGAATGGTGCTGACAAATAACTTTGGAAATCAATGTGGATAAACTCAAGTTGTTTCATTGACCGAGTTGTGCACATTGCATCATCATTACCATAAGGAGGGCGAACAATACTGAACGGCTTTGACAAGAAACTACGGAAACCAATGTGGATTCACTCAAAGTGTTAGAATCATCGACATGTGCACATTGCCTTGACAAATACAGAATGGCGCTGATGGGAAGTTTGGAAATTAGTTTGGATGTACTCAAAATGCATACTCCATCGAGTTGTGCACATTTCCGCATTACGACTTCACGGGCGAAACATAATGAATGGTGCTGACAAGAATCAATGTGGATTCACTCTAAATACTTATTTCATCGAATGGTGCACTTCGCCGTATTACCCGATGGTGGGGGAATAGTTCTGAATGGCGCTGACAAGCAAATTTGAAAACCAATATGGATTTATTCAAAATGAATGAATGCCGCTAACAGAAACTTTGGAAAACAATGTGGATTCACTCAAAGTGATTATTGATAGAGTTGTGCACATTGCCTCATTACCAGATGGAGGGCGAAACATAATGAATGGTGCTGACAAATAACTTTGGAAATCAATGTGGATAAACTCAAGTTGTTTCATTGACCGAGTTGTGCACATTGCATCATCATTACCATAAGGAGGGCGAACAATACTGAACGGCTTTGACAAGAAACTACGGAAACCAATGTGGATTCACTCAAAGTGTTAGAATCATCGACATGTGCACATTGCCTTGACAAATACAGAATGGCGCTGATGGGAAGTTTGGAAATTAGTTTGGATGTACTCAAAATGCATACTCCATCGAGTTGTGCACATTTCCGCATTACGACTTCACGGGCGAAACATAATGAATGGTGCTGACAAGAATCAATGTGGATTCACTCTAAATGCTTATTTCATCGAATGGTGCACTTCGCCGTATTACCCGATGGTGGGGGAATAATTCTGAATGGCGCTGACAAGCAAATTTGAAAACCAATATGGATTTATTCAAAATGAATGAATGCCGCTGCCAGAAACTTTGGAAAACAACGTGGATTCACTCAAAGTGTTAGATTCATCGAGATGTGCACATTACCTTGACAAATTTAGAATGACGCTTTGGAAACTTTGGAAATCAGTATGGATGTACTCAAAATGCATCCTCCATCGAGTTGTGCACATTGCCGCATGATCAGTTCATGGGCGAACCATGATGAATGGTGCTTACCAGAAACTTTGGAATTTTATGTATATTCAGACAAAATGCTTAATTCATCGAATTGTGCACTTCGCCGTATTACCCGGTGGCGGGCGAATAATACTGAATGGCGCTAACAAGCAAATTTGAAAACCAATATGGATTTATTCAAAATGAATGAATGCCGCTGACAAGAAACTTCGGAATCCAATGTGGATTCACTCAAAGTGCTTACTTCATCGAGTTGTGCACATTGCCGCATTACCAGTTTATGGGCGAAACATAATGAATGATGCTGACAAGAAACTAAGTATATTAAGTATTTAGAGTGAATCCGCATTGATTTCCAAAGTTTCTTGTCAGCACCATTCATTATGTTTCGCCCGTAAAGTGGTAATGCGGCAATGTGCACAACTCGATGAACTAAGCACTTTGAGTACATCCATACTGATTTCCAAAATTTCCATCAGCGCCATTCTGTATTTGTCACGGCAATGTGCACATGTGGTTAATTCTAACACTTTGAGTGAATCCACATTGGTTTCCGACGTTTCTTGTCAACGCCATCTTCGGAAAGCAATGTGGATTGACTCAAAGTGCTTCCTTCATCGAGTTGTGCACATTGCCGCATTACCAGTTTGTGGGCGAAACATAATGAATGGTGCTGACAAGAAACTTTGGAAAACAATGTGGATTCAGTCAAAATGCTGAATTCATAGAATTGTGCCCATTGTCGCATTACCCGATGGTGGGCGAATAATACTGATTGGCGCAGAAAAGAAAATTGGAAAACCAATTTGGATTTACTCAAAATGAATGAATGCCGCTGACAGATACTTTGGAAAACAATGTGGATTCACTCAAAGTGCTAACTTCATCGAGATGTGCACATTGCCTTGGCAAATTTAGAATGGCGCTGATGGTAACTTTGGAAATCAGTATGGATGTACTGAAAATGCATACTCCATCGACTTTGCACATTGCCGCCTTACCAGTTTATGGCCGAAACATAATGAATGGTGCTTACCAGAAACTTTGGAATTTAACGTGGATTCAGACAAAATTAATCGAATGGTGCACTTCGTCGTATTACCCGATGGTGGGGGAATAATACTGAATGGCGCTGACAAGCAAATTTGAAAACCAATATGGATTTATTCAAAATGAATGAATGCCGCTAACAGAAACTTTGGAAAACACTGTGGATTCACTCAAAGTGATTATTGATAGAGTTGTGCACATTGCCTCATTACCAGATGGAGGGCGAAACATAATGAATGGTGCTGACAAATAACTTTGGAAATCAATGTGGATAAACTCAAGTTGTTTCATTGACCGAGTTGTGCACATTGCATCATCATTACCATAAGGAGGGCGAACAATACTGAACGGCTTTGACAAGAAACTACGGAAACCAATGTGGATTCACTCAAAGTGTTAGAATCATCGACATGTGCACATTGCCTTGACAAATACAGAATGGCGCTGATGGGAAGTTTGGAAATTAGTTTGGATGTACTCAAAATGCATACTCCATCGAGTTGTGCACATTTCCGCATTACGACTTCACGGGCGAAACATAATGAATGGTGCTGACAAGAATCAATGTGGATTCACTCTAAATACTTATTTCATCGAATGGTGCACTTCGCCGTATTACCCGATGGTGGGGGAATAGTTCTGAATGGCGCTGACAAGCAAATTTGAAAACCAATATGGATTTATTCAAAATGAATGAATGCCGCTAACAGAAACTTTGGAAAACAATGTGGATTCACTCAAAGTGATTATTGATAGAGTTGTGCACATTGCCTCATTACCAGATGGAGGGCGAAACATAATGAATGGTGCTGACAAATAACTTTGGAAATCAATGTGGATAAACTCAAGTTGTTTCATTGACCGAGTTGTGCACATTGCATCATCATTACCATAAGGAGGGCGAACAATACTGAACGGCTTTGACAAGAAACTACGGAAACCAATGTGGATTCACTCAAAGTGTTAGAATCATCGACATGTGCACATTGCCTTGACAAATACAGAATGGCGCTGATGGGAAGTTTGGAAATTAGTTTGGATGTACTCAAAATGCATACTCCATCGAGTTGTGCACATTTCCGCATTACGACTTCACGGGCGAAACATAATGAATGGTGCTGACAAGAATCAATGTGGATTCACTCTAAATACTTATTTCATCGAATGGTGCACTTCGCCGTATTACCCGATGGTGGGGGAATAGTTCTGAATGGCGCTGACAAGCAAATTTGAAAACCAATATGGATTTATTCAAAATGAATGAATGCCGCTAACAGAAACTTTGGAAAACAATGTGGATTCACTCAAAGTGATTATTGATAGAGTTGTGCACATTGCCTCATTACCAGATGGAGGGCGAAACATAATGAATGGTGCTGACAAATAACTTTGGAAATCAATGTGGATAAACTCAAGTTGTTTCATTGACCGAGTTGTGCACATTGCATCATCATTACCATAAGGAGGGCGAACAATACTGAACGGCTTTGACAAGAAACTACGGAAACCAATGTGGATTCACTCAAAGTGTTAGAATCATCGACATGTGCACATTGCCTTGACAAATACAGAATGGCGCTGATGGGAAGTTTGGAAATTAGTTTGGATGTACTCAAAATGCATACTCCATCGAGTTGTGCACATTTCCGCATTACGACTTCACGGGCGAAACATAATGAATGGTGCTGACAAGAATCAATGTGGATTCACTCTAAATACTTATTTCATCGAATGGTGCACTTCGCCGTATTACCCGATGGTGGGGGAATAATTCTGAATGGCGCTGACAAGCAAATTTGAAAACCAATATGGATTTATTCAAAATGAATGAATGCCGCTGCCAGAAACTTTGGAAAACAACGTGGATTCACTCAAAGTGTTAGATTCATCGAGATGTGCACATTACCTTGACAAATTTAGAATGACGCTTTGGAAACTTTGGAAATCAGTATGGATGTACTCAAAATGCATCCTCCATCGAGTTGTGCACATTGCCGCATGATCAGTTCATGGGCGAACCATGATGAATGGTGCTTACCAGAAACTTTGGAATTTTATGTATATTCAGACAAAATGCTTAATTCATCGAATTGTGCACTTCGCCGTATTACCCGGTGGCGGGCGAATAATACTGAATGGCGCTAACAAGCAAATTTGAAAACCAATATGGATTTATTCAAAATGAATGAATGCCGCTGACAAGAAACTTCGGAATCCAATGTGGATTCACTCAAAGTGCTTACTTCATCGAGTTGTGCACATTGCCGCATTACCAGTTTATGGGCGAAACATAATGAATGATGCTGACAAGAAACTAAGTATATTAAGTATTTAGAGTGAATCCGCATTGATTTCCAAAGTTTCTTGTCAGCACCATTCATTATGTTTCGCCCGTAAAGTGGTAATGCGGCAATGTGCACAACTCGATGAACTAAGCACTTTGAGTACATCCATACTGATTTCCAAAATTTCCATCAGCGCCATTCTGTATTTGTCACGGCAATGTGCACATGTGGTTAATTCTAACACTTTGAGTGAATCCACATTGGTTTCCGACGTTTCTTGTCAACGCCATCTTCGGAAAGCAATGTGGATTGACTCAAAGTGCTTCCTTCATCGAGTTGTGCACATTGCCGCATTACCAGTTTGTGGGCGAAACATAATGAATGGTGCTGACAAGAAACTTTGGAAAACAATGTGGATTCAGTCAAAATGCTGAATTCATAGAATTGTGCCCATTGTCGCATTACCCGATGGTGGGCGAATAATACTGATTGGCGCAGAAAAGAAAATTGGAAAACCAATTTGGATTTACTCAAAATGAATGAATGCCGCTGACAGATACTTTGGAAAACAATGTGGATTCACTCAAAGTGCTAACTTCATCGAGATGTGCACATTGCCTTGGCAAATTTAGAATGGCGCTGATGGTAACTTTGGAAATCAGTATGGATGTACTGAAAATGCATACTCCATCGACTTTGCACATTGCCGCCTTACCAGTTTATGGCCGAAACATAATGAATGGTGCTTACCAGAAACTTTGGAATTTAACGTGGATTCAGACAAAATTAATCGAATGGTGCACTTCGTCGTATTACCCGATGGTGGGGGAATAATACTGAATGGCGCTGACAAGCAAATTTGAAAACCAATATGGATTTATTCAAAATGAATGAATGCCGCTAACAGAAACTTTGGAAAACACTGTGGATTCACTCAAAGTGATTATTGATAGAGTTGTGCACATTGCCTCATTACCAGATGGAGGGCGAAACATAATGAATGGTGCTGACAAATAACTTTGGAAATCAATGTGGATAAACTCAAGTTGTTTCATTGACCGAGTTGTGCACATTGCATCATCATTACCATAAGGAGGGCGAACAATACTGAACGGCTTTGACAAGAAACTACGGAAACCAATGTGGATTCACTCAAAGTGTTAGAATCATCGACATGTGCACATTGCCTTGACAAATACAGAATGGCGCTGATGGGAAGTTTGGAAATTAGTTTGGATGTACTCAAAATGCATACTCCATCGAGTTGTGCACATTTCCGCATTACGACTTCACGGGCGAAACATAATGAATGGTGCTGACAAGAATCAATGTGGATTCACTCTAAATACTTATTTCATCGAATGGTGCACTTCGCCGTATTACCCGATGGTGGGGGAATAGTTCTGAATGGCGCTGACAAGCAAATTTGAAAACCAATATGGATTTATTCAAAATGAATGAATGCCGCTAACAGAAACTTTGGAAAACAATGTGGATTCACTCAAAGTGATTATTGATAGAGTTGTGCACATTGCCTCATTACCAGATGGAGGGCGAAACATAATGAATGGTGCTGACAAATAACTTTGGAAATCAATGTGGATAAACTCAAGTTGTTTCATTGACCGAGTTGTGCACATTGCATCATCATTACCATAAGGAGGGCGAACAATACTGAACGGCTTTGACAAGAAACTACGGAAACCAATGTGGATTCACTCAAAGTGTTAGAATCATCGACATGTGCACATTGCCTTGACAAATACAGAATGGCGCTGATGGGAAGTTTGGAAATTAGTTTGGATGTACTCAAAATGCATACTCCATCGAGTTGTGCACATTTCCGCATTACGACTTCACGGGCGAAACATAATGAATGGTGCTGACAAGAATCAATGTGGATTCACTCTAAATACTTATTTCATCGAATGGTGCACTTCGCCGTATTACCCGATGGTGGGGGAATAGTTCTGAATGGCGCTGACAAGCAAATTTGAAAACCAATATGGATTTATTCAAAATGAATGAATGCCGCTAACAGAAACTTTGGAAAACAATGTGGATTCACTCAAAGTGATTATTGATAGAGTTGTGCACATTGCCTCATTACCAGATGGAGGGCGAAACATAATGAATGGTGCTGACAAATAACTTTGGAAATCAATGTGGATAAACTCAAGTTGTTTCATTGACCGAGTTGTGCACATTGCATCATCATTACCATAAGGAGGGCGAACAATACTGAACGGCTTTGACAAGAAACTACGGAAACCAATGTGGATTCACTCAAAGTGTTAGAATCATCGACATGTGCACATTGCCTTGACAAATACAGAATGGCGCTGATGGGAAGTTTGGAAATTAGTTTGGATGTACTCAAAATGCATACTCCATCGAGTTGTGCACATTTCCGCATTACGACTTCACGGGCGAAACATAATGAATGGTGCTGACAAGAATCAATGTGGATTCACTCTAAATACTTATTTCATCGAATGGTGCACTTCGCCGTATTACCCGATGGTGGGGGAATAATTCTGAATGGCGCTGACAAGCAAATTTGAAAACCAATATGGATTTATTCAAAATGAATGAATGCCGCTAACAGAAACTTTGGAAAACACTGTGGATTCACTCAAAGTGATTATTGATAGAGTTGTGCACATTGCCTCATTACCAGATGGAGGGCGAAACATAATGAATGGTGCTGACAAATAACTTTGGAAATCAATGTGGATAAACTCAAGTTGTTTCATTGACCGAGTTGTGCACATTGCATCATCATTACCATAAGGAGGGCGAACAATACTGAACGGCTTTGACAAGAAACTACGGAAACCAATGTGGATTCACTCAAAGTGTTAGAATCATCGACATGTGCACATTGCCTTGACAAATACAGAATGGCGCTGATGGGAAGTTTGGAAATTAGTTTGGATGTACTCAAAATGCATACTCCATCGAGTTGTGCACATTTCCGCATTACGACTTCACGGGCGAAACATAATGAATGGTGCTGACAAGAATCAATGTGGATTCACTCTAAATACTTATTTCATCGAATGGTGCACTTCGCCGTATTACCCGATGGTGGGGGAATAGTTCTGAATGGCGCTGACAAGCAAATTTGAAAACCAATATGGATTTATTCAAAATGAATGAATGCCGCTAACAGAAACTTTGGAAAACAATGTGGATTCACTCAAAGTGATTATTGATAGAGTTGTGCACATTGCCTCATTACCAGATGGAGGGCGAAACATAATGAATGGTGCTGACAAATAACTTTGGAAATCAATGTGGATAAACTCAAGTTGTTTCATTGACCGAGTTGTGCACATTGCATCATCATTACCATAAGGAGGGCGAACAATACTGAACGGCTTTGACAAGAAACTACGGAAACCAATGTGGATTCACTCAAAGTGTTAGAATCATCGACATGTGCACATTGCCTTGACAAATACAGAATGGCGCTGATGGGAAGTTTGGAAATTAGTTTGGATGTACTCAAAATGCATACTCCATCGAGTTGTGCACATTTCCGCATTACGACTTCACGGGCGAAACATAATGAATGGTGCTGACAAGAATCAATGTGGATTCACTCTAAATACTTATTTCATCGAATGGTGCACTTCGCCGTATTACCCGATGGTGGGGGAATAATTCTGAATGGCGCTGACAAGCAAATTTGAAAACCAATATGGATTTATTCAAAATGAATGAATGCCGCTGCCAGAAACTTTGGAAAACAACGTGGATTCACTCAAAGTGTTAGATTCATCGAGATGTGCACATTACCTTGACAAATTTAGAATGACGCTTTGGAAACTTTGGAAATCAGTATCGATGTACTCAAAATGCATCCTCCATCGAGTTGTGCACATTGCCGCATGATCAGTTCATGGGCGAACCATGATGAATGGTGCTTACCAGAAACTTTGGAATTTTATGTATATTCAGACAAAATGCTTAATTCATCGAATTGTGCACTTCGCCGTATTACCCGGTGGCGGGCGAATAATACTGAATGGCGCTAACAAGCAAATTTGAAAACCAATATGGATTTATTCAAAATGAATGAATGCCGCTGACAAGAAACTTCGGAATCCAATGTGGATTCACTCAAAGTGCTTACTTCATCGAGTTGTGCACATTGCCGCATTACCAGTTTATGGGCGAAACATAATGAATGATGCTGACAAGAAACTAAGTATATTAAGTATTTAGAGTGAATCCGCATTGATTTCCAAAGTTTCTTGTCAGCACCATTCATTATGTTTCGCCCGTAAAGTGGTAATGCGGCAATGTGCACAACTCGATGAACTAAGCACTTTGAGTACATCCATACTGATTTCCAAAATTTCCATCAGCGCCATTCTGTATTTGTCACGGCAATGTGCACATGTGGTTAATTCTAACACTTTGCGTGAATCCACATTGGTTTCCGACGTTTCTTGTCAACGCCATCTTCGGAAAGCAATGTGGATTGACTCAAAGTGCTTACTTCATCGAGTTGTGCACATTGCCGCATTACCAGTTTGTGGGCGAAACATAATGAATGGTGCTGACAAGAAACTTTGGAAAACAATGTGGATTCAGTCAAAATGCTGAATTCATAGAATTGTGCCCATTGTCGCATTACCCGATGGTGGGCGAATAATACTGATTGGCGCAGAAAAGAAAATTGGAAAACCAATTTGGATTTACTCAAAATGAATGAATGCCGCTGACAGATACTTTGGAAAACAATGTGGATTCACTCAAAGTGCTAACTTCATCGAGATGTGCACATTGCCTTGGCAAATTTAGAATGGCGCTGATGGTAACTTTGGAAATCAGTATGGATGTACTGAAAATGCATACTCCATCGACTTTGCACATTGCCGCCTTACCAGTTTATGGCCGAAACATAATGAATGGTGCTTACCAGAAACTTTGGAATTTAACGTGGATTCAGACAAAATTAATCGAATGGTGCACTTCGTCGTATTACCCGATGGTGGGGGAATAATACTGAATGGCGCTGACAAGCAAATTTGAAAACCAATATGGATTTATTCAAAATGAATGAATGCCGCTAACAGAAACTTTGGAAAACACTGTGGATTCACTCAAAGTGATTATTGATAGAGTTGTGCACATTGCCTCATTACCAGATGGAGCGCGAAACATAATGAATGGTGCTGACAAATAACTTTGGAAATCAATGTGGATAAACTCAAGTTGTTTCATTGACCGAGTTGTGCACATTGCATCATCATTACCATAAGGAGGGCGAACAATACTGAACGGCTTTGACAAGAAACTACGGAAACCAATGTGGATTCACTCAAAGTGTTAGAATCATCGACATGTGCACATTGCCTTGACAAATACAGAATGGCGCTGATGGGAAGTTTGGAAATTAGTTTGGATGTACTCAAAATGCATACTCCATCGAGTTGTGCACATTTCCGCATTACGACTTCACGGGCGAAACATAATGAATGGTGCTGACAAGAATCAATGTGGATTCACTCTAAATACTTATTTCATCGAATGGTGCACTTCGCCGTATTACCCGATGGTGGGGGAATAGTTCTGAATGGCGCTGACAAGCAAATTTGAAAACCAATATGGATTTATTCAAAATGAATGAATGCCGCTAACAGAAACTTTGGAAAACAATGTGGATTCACTCAAAGTGATTATTGATAGAGTTGTGCACATTGCCTCATTACCAGATGGAGGGCGAAACATAATGAATGGTGCTGACAAATAACTTTGGAAATCAATGTGGATAAACTCAAGTTGTTTCATTGACCGAGTTGTGCACATTGCATCATCATTACCATAAGGAGGGCGAACAATACTGAACGGCTTTGACAAGAAACTACGGAAACCAATGTGGATTCACTCAAAGTGTTAGAATCATCGACATGTGCACATTGCCTTGACAAATACAGAATGGCGCTGATGGGAAGTTTGGAAATTAGTTTGGATGTACTCAAAATGCATACTCCATCGAGTTGTGCACATTTCCGCATTACGACTTCACGGGCGAAACATAATGAATGGTGCTGACAAGAATCAATGTGGATTCACTCTAAATACTTATTTCATCGAATGGTGCACTTCGCCGTATTACCCGATGGTGGGGGAATAGTTCTGAATGGCGCTGACAAGCAAATTTGAAAACCAATATGGATTTATTCAAAATGAATGAATGCCGCTAACAGAAACTTTGGAAAACAATGTGGATTCACTCAAAGTGATTATTGATAGAGTTGTGCACATTGCCTCATTACCAGATGGAGGGCGAAACATAATGAATGGTGCTGACAAATAACTTTGGAAATCAATGTGGATAAACTCAAGTTGTTTCATTGACCGAGTTGTGCACATTGCATCATCATTACCATAAGGAGGGCGAACAATACTGAACGGCTTTGACAAGAAACTACGGAAACCAATGTGGATTCACTCAAAGTGTTAGAATCATCGACATGTGCACATTGCCTTGACAAATACAGAATGGCGCTGATGGGAAGTTTGGAAATTAGTTTGGATGTACTCAAAATGCATACTCCATCGAGTTGTGCACATTTCCGCATTACGACTTCACGGGCGAAACATAATGAATGGTGCTGACAAGAATCAATGTGGATTCACTCTAAATACTTATTTCATCGAATGGTGCACTTCGCCGTATTACCCGATGGTGGGGGAATAATTCTGAATGGCGCTGACAAGCAAATTTGAAAACCAATATGGATTTATTCAAAATGAATGAATGCCGCTAACAGAAACTTTGGAAAACACTGTGGATTCACTCAAAGTGATTATTGATAGAGTTGTGCACATTGCCTCATTACCAGATGGAGGGCGAAACATAATGAATGGTGCTGACAAATAACTTTGGAAATCAATGTGGATAAACTCAAGCTGTTTCATTGACCGAGTTGTGCACATTGCATCATCATTACCATAAGGAGGGCGAACAATACTGAACGGCTTTGACAAGAAACTACGGAAACCAATGTGGATTCACTCAAAGTGTTAGAATCATCGACATGTGCACATTGCCTTGACAAATACAGAATGGCGCTGATGGGAAGTTTGGAAATTAGTTTGGATGTACTCAAAATGCATACTCCATCGAGTTGTGCACATTTCCGCATTACGACTTCACGGGCGAAACATAATGAATGGTGCTGACAAGAATCAATGTGGATTCACTCTAAATACTTATTTCATCGAATGGTGCACTTCGCCGTATTACCCGATGGTGGGCGAATAATACTGAATGGCGCTGACAAGCAAATTTGAAAACCAATATGGATTTATTCAAAATGAATGAATGCCGCTGACAAGAAACTTCGGAATCCAATGTGGATTCACTCAAAGTGCTTACTTCATCGAGTTGTGCACATTGCCGCATTACCAGTTTATGGGCGAAACATAATGAATGATGCTGACAAGAAACTAAGTATATTAAGTATTTAGAGTGAATCCGCATTGATTTCCAAAGTTTCTTGTCAGCACCATTCATTATGTTTCGCCCGTAAAGTGGTAATGCGGCAATGTGCACAACTCGATGAACTAAGCACTTTGAGTACATCCATACTGATTTCCAAAATTTCCATCAGCGCCATTCTGTATTTGTCACGGCAATGTGCACATGTGGTTAATTCTAACACTTTGCGTGAATCCACATTGGTTTCCGACGTTTCTTGTCAACGCCATCTTCGGAAAGCAATGTGGATTGACTCAAAGTGCTTACTTCATCGAGTTGTGCATATTGCCGCATTACCAGTTTGTGGGCGAAACATAATGAATGGTGCTGACAAGAAACTTTGGAAAACAATGTGGATTCAGTCAAAATGCTGAATTCATAGAATTGTGCCCATTGTCGCATTACCCGATGGTGGGCGAATAATACTGATTGGCGCAGAAAAGAAAATTGGAAAACCAATTTGGATTTACTCAAAATGAATGAATGCCGCTGACAGATACTTTGGAAAACAATGTGGATTCACTCAAAGTGCTAACTTCATCGAGATGTGCACATTGCCTTGGCAAATTTAGAATGGCGCTGATGGTAACTTTGGAAATCAGTATGGATGTACTGAAAATGCATACTCCATCGACTTTGCACATTGCCGCCTTACCAGTTTATGGCCGAAACATAATGAATGGTGCTTACCAGAAACTTTGGAATTTAACGTGGATTCAGACAAAATTAATCGAATGGTGCACTTCGTCGTATTACCCGATGGTGGGGGAATAATACTGAATGGCGCTGACAAGCAAATTTGAAAACCAATATGGATTTATTCAAAATGAATGAATGCCGCTAACAGAAACTTTGGAAAACACTGTGGATTCACTCAAAGTGATTATTGATAGAGTTGTGCACATTGCCTCATTACCAGATGGAGGGCGAAACATAATGAATGGTGCTGACAAATAACTTTGGAAATCAATGTGGATAAACTCAAGTTGTTTCATTGACCGAGTTGTGCACATTGCATCATCATTACCATAAGGAGGGCGAACAATACTGAACGGCTTTGACAAGAAACTACGGAAACCAATGTGGATTCACTCAAAGTGTTAGAATCATCGACATGTGCACATTGCCTTGACAAATACAGAATGGCGCTGATGGGAAGTTTGGAAATTAGTTTGGATGTACTCAAAATGCATACTCCATCGAGTTGTGCACATTTCCGCATTACGACTTCACGGGCGAAACATAATGAATGGTGCTGACAAGAATCAATGTGGATTCACTCTAAATACTTATTTCATCGAATGGTGCACTTCGCCGTATTACCCGATGGTGGGGGAATAGTTCTGAATGGCGCTGACAAGCAAATTTGAAAACCAATATGGATTTATTCAAAATGAATGAATGCCGCTAACAGAAACTTTGGAAAACAATGTGGATTCACTCAAAGTGATTATTGATAGAGTTGTGCACATTGCCTCATTACCAGATGGAGGGCGAAACATAATGAATGGTGCTGACAAATAACTTTGGAAATCAATGTGGATAAACTCAAGTTGTTTCATTGACCGAGTTGTGCACATTGCATCATCATTACCATAAGGAGGGCGAACAATACTGAACGGCTTTGACAAGAAACTACGGAAACCAATGTGGATTCACTCAAAGTGTTAGAATCATCGACATGTGCACATTGCCTTGACAAATACAGAATGGCGCTGATGGGAAGTTTGGAAATTAGTTTGGATGTACTCAAAATGCATACTCCATCGAGTTGTGCACATTTCCGCATTACGACTTCACGGGCGAAACATAATGAATGGTGCTGACAAGAATCAATGTGTATTCACTCTAAATACTTATTTCATCGAATGGTGCACTTCGCCGTATTACCCGATGGTGGGGGAATAATTCTGAATGGCGCTGACAAGCAAATTTGAAAACCAATATGGATTTATTCAAAATGAATGAATGCCGCTAACAGAAACTTTGGAAAACACTGTGGATTCACTCAAAGTGATTATTGATAGAGTTGTGCACATTGCCTCATTACCAGATGGAGGGCGAAACATAATGAATGGTGCTGACAAATAACTTTGGAAATCAATGTGGATAAACTCAAGTTGTTTCATTGACCGAGTTGTGCACATTGCATCATCATTACCATAAGGAGGGCGAACAATACTGAACGGCTTTGACAAGAAACTACGGAAACCAATGTGGATTCACTCAAAGTGTTAGAATCATCGACATGTGCACATTGCCTTGACAAATACAGAATGGCGCTGATGGGAAGTTTGGAAATTAGTTTGGATGTACTCAAAATGCATACTCCATCGAGTTGTGCACATTTCCGCATTACGACTTCACGGGCGAAACATAATGAATGGTGCTGACAAGAATCAATGTGGATTCACTCTAAATACTTATTTCATCGAATGGTGCACTTCGCCGTATTACCCGATGGTGGGGGAATAGTTCTGAATGGCGCTGACAAGCAAATTTGAAAACCAATATGGATTTATTCAAAATGAATGAATGCCGCTAACAGAAACTTTGGAAAACAATGTGGATTCACTCAAAGTGATTATTGATAGAGTTGTGCACATTGCCTCATTACCAGATGGAGGGCGAAACATAATGAATGGTGCTGACAAATAACTTTGGAAATCAATGTGGATAAACTCAAGTTGTTTCATTGACCGAGTTGTGCACATTGCATCATCATTACCATAAGGAGGGCGAACAATACTGAACGGCTTTGACAAGAAACTACGGAAACCAATGTGGATTCACTCAAAGTGTTAGAATCATCGACATGTGCACATTGCCTTGACAAATACAGAATGGCGCTGATGGGAAGTTTGGAAATTAGTTTGGATGTACTCAAAATGCATACTCCATCGAGTTGTGCACATTTCCGCATTACGACTTCACGGGCGAAACATAATGAATGGTGCTGACAAGAATCAATGTGGATTCACTCTAAATACTTATTTCATCGAATGGTGCACTTCGCCGTATTACCCGATGGTGGGGGAATAATTCTGAATGGCGCTGACAAGCAAATTTGAAAACCAATATGGATTTATTCAAAATGAATGAATGCCGCTGCCAGAAACTTTGGAAAACAACGTGGATTCACTCAAAGTGTTAGATTCATCGAGATGTGCACATTACCTTGACAAATTTAGAATGACGCTTTGGAAACTTTGGAAATCAGTATGGATGTACTCAAAATGCATCCTCCATCGAGTTGTGCACATTGCCGCATGATCAGTTCATGGGCGAACCATGATGAATGGTGCTTACCAGAAACTTTGGAATTTTATGTATATTCAGACAAAATGCTTAATTCATCGAATTGTGCACTTCGCCGTATTACCCGGTGGCGGGCGAATAATACTGAATGGCGCTAACAAGCAAATTTGAAAACCAATATGGATTTATTCAAAATGAATGAATGCCGCTGACAAGAAACTACGGAAACCAATGTGGATTCACTCAAAGTGTTAGAATCATCGACATGTGCACATTGCCTTGACAAATACAGAATGGCGCTGATGGGAAGTTTGGAAATTAGTTTGGATGTACTCAAAATGCATACTCCATCGAGTTGTGCACATTTCCGCATTACGACTTCACGGGCGAAACATAATGAATGGTGCTGACAAGAATCAATGTGGATTCACTCTAAATACTTATTTCATCGAATGGTGCACTTCGCCGTATTACCCGATGGTGGGGGAATAATTCTGAATGGCGCTGACAAGCAAATTTGAAAACCAATATGGATTTATTCAAAATGAATGAATGCCGCTAACAGAAACTTTGGAAAACACTGTGGATTCACTCAAAGTGATTATTGATAGAGTTGTGCACATTGCCTCATTACCAGATGGAGGGCGAAACATAATGAATGGTGCTGACAAATAACTTTGGAAATCAATGTGGATAAACTCAAGTTGTTTCATTGACCGAGTTGTGCACATTGCATCATCATTACCATAAGGAGGGCGAACAATACTGAACGGCTTTGACAAGAAACTACGGAAACCAATGTGGATTCACTCAAAGTGTTAGAATCATCGACATGTGCACATTGCCTTGACAAATACAGAATGGCGCTGATGGGAAGTTTGGAAATTAGTTTGGATGTACTCAAAATGCATACTCCATCGAGTTGTGCACATTTCCGCATTACGACTTCACGGGCGAAACATAATGAATGGTGCTGACAAGAATCAATGTGGATTCACTCTAAATACTTATTTCATCGAATGGTGCACTTCGCCGTATTACCCGATGGTGGGGGAATAGTTCTGAATGGCGCTGACAAGCAAATTTGAAAACCAATATGGATTTATTCAAAATGAATGAATGCCGCTAACAGAAACTTTGGAAAACAATGTGGATTCACTCAAAGTGATTATTGATAGAGTTGTGCACATTGCCTCATTACCAGATGGAGGGCGAAACATAATGAATGGTGCTGACAAATAACTTTGGAAATCAATGTGGATAAACTCAAGTTGTTTCATTGACCGAGTTGTGCACATTGCATCATCATTACCATAAGGAGGGCGAACAATACTGAACGGCTTTGACAAGAAACTACGGAAACCAATGTGGATTCACTCAAAGTGTTAGAATCATCGACATGTGCACATTGCCTTGACAAATACAGAATGGCGCTGATGGGAAGTTTGGAAATTAGTTTGGATGTACTCAAAATGCATACTCCATCGAGTTGTGCACATTTCCGCATTACGACTTCACGGGCGAAACATAATGAATGGTGCTGACAAGAATCAATGTGGATTCACTCTAAATACTTATTTCATCGAATGGTGCACTTCGCCGTATTACCCGATGGTGGGGGAATAATTCTGAATGGCGCTGACAAGCAAATTTGAAAACCAATATGGATTTATTCAAAATGAATGAATGCCGCTGCCAGAAACTTTGGAAAACAACGTGGATTCACTCAAAGTGTTAGATTCATCGAGATGTGCACATTACCTTGACAAATTTAGAATGACGCTTTGGAAACTTTGGAAATCAGTATGGATGTACTCAAAATGCATCCTCCATCGAGTTGTGCACATTGCCGCATGATCAGTTCATGGGCGAACCATGATGAATGGTGCTTACCAGAAACTTTGGAATTTTATGTATATTCAGACAAAATGCTTAATTCATCGAATTGTGCACTTCGCCGTATTACCCGGTGGCGGGCGAATAATACTGAATGGCGCTAACAAGCAAATTTGAAAACCAATATGGATTTATTCAAAATGAATGAATGCCGCTGACAAGAAACTTCGGAATCCAATGTGGATTCACTCAAAGTGCTTACTTCATCGAGTTGTGCACATTGCCGCATTACCAGTTTATGGGCGAAACATAATGAATGATGCTGACAAGAAACTAAGTATATTAAGTATTTAGAGTGAATCCGCATTGATTTCCAAAGTTTCTTGTCAGCACCATTCATTATGTTTCGCCCGTAAAGTGGTAATGCGGCAATGTGCACAACTCGATGAACTAAGCACTTTGAGTACATCCATACTGATTTCCAAAATTTCCATCAGCGCCATTCTGTATTTGTCACGGCAATGTGCACATGTGGTTAATTCTAACACTTTGCGTGAATCCACATTGGTTTCCGACGTTTCTTGTCAACGCCATCTTCGGAAAGCAATGTGGATTGACTCAAAGTGCTTACTTCATCGAGTTGTGCACATTGCCGCATTACCAGTTTGTGGGCGAAACATAATGAATGGTGCTGACAAGAAACTTTGGAAAACAATGTGGATTCAGTCAAAATGCTGAATTCATAGAATTGTGCCCATTGTCGCATTACCCGATGGTGGGCGAATAATACTGATTGGCGCAGAAAAGAAAATTGGAAAACCAATTTGGATTTACTCAAAATGAATGAATGCCGCTGACAGATACTTTGGAAAACAATGTGGATTCACTCAAAGTGCTAACTTCATCGAGATGTGCACATTGCCTTGGCAAATTTAGAATGGCGCTGATGGTAACTTTGGAAATCAGTATGGATGTACTGAAAATGCATACTCCATCGACTTTGCACATTGACGCCTTACCAGTTTATGGCCGAAACATAATGAATGGTGCTTACCAGAAACTTTGGAATTTAACGTGGATTCAGACAAAATTAATCGAATGGTGCACTTCGTCGTATTACCCGATGGTGGGGGAATAATACTGAATGGCGCTGACAAGCAAATTTGAAAACCAATATGGATTTATTCAAAATGAATGAATGCCGCTAACAGAAACTTTGGAAAACACTGTGGATTCACTCAAAGTGATTATTGATAGAGTTGTGCACATTGCCTCATTACCAGATGGAGGGCGAAACATAATGAATGGTGCTGACAAATAACTTTGGAAATCAATGTGGATAAACTCAAGTTGTTTCATTGACCGAGTTGTGCACATTGCATCATCATTACCATAAGGAGGGCGAACAATACTGAACGGCTTTGACAAGAAACTACGGAAACCAATGTGGATTCACTCAAAGTGTTAGAATCATCGACATGTGCACATTGCCTTGACAAATACAGAATGGCGCTGATGGGAAGTTTGGAAATTAGTTTGGATGTACTCAAAATGCATACTCCATCGAGTTGTGCACATTTCCGCATTACGACTTCACGGGCGAAACATAATGAATGGTGCTGACAAGAATCAATGTGGATTCACTCTAAATACTTATTTCATCGAATGGTGCACTTCGCCGTATTACCCGATGGTGGGGGAATAGTTCTGAATGGCGCTGACAAGCAAATTTGAAAACCAATATGGATTTATTCAAAATGAATGAATGCCGCTAACAGAAACTTTGGAAAACAATGTGGATTCACTCAAAGTGATTATTGATAGAGTTGTGCACATTGCCTCATTACCAGATGGAGGGCGAAACATAATGAATGGTGCTGACAAATAACTTTGGAAATCAATGTGGATAAACTCAAGTTGTTTCATTGACCGAGTTGTGCACATTGCATCATCATTACCATAAGGAGGGCGAACAATACTGAACGGCTTTGACAAGAAACTACGGAAACCAATGTGGATTCACTCAAAGTGTTAGAATCATCGACATGTGCACATTGCCTTGACAAATACAGAATGGCGCTGATGGGAAGTTTGGAAATTAGTTTGGATGTACTCAAAATGCATACTCCATCGAGTTGTGCACATTTCCGCATTACGACTTCACGGGCGAAACATAATGAATGGTGCTGACAAGAATCAATGTGGATTCACTCTAAATACTTATTTCATCGAATGGTGCACTTCGCCGTATTACCCGATGGTGGGGGAATAATTCTGAATGGCGCTGACAAGCAAATTTGAAAACCAATATGGATTTATTCAAAATGAATGAATGCCGCTAACAGAAACTTTGGAAAACACTGTGGATTCACTCAAAGTGATTATTGATAGAGTTGTGCACATTGCCTCATTACCAGATGGAGGGCGAAACATAATGAATGGTGCTGACAAATAACTTTGGAAATCAATGTGGATAAACTCAAGTTGTTTCATTGACCGAGTTGTGCACATTGCATCATCATTACCATAAGGAGGGCGAACAATACTGAACGGCTTTGACAAGAAACTACGGAAACCAATGTGGATTCACTCAAAGTGTTAGAATCATCGACATGTGCACATTGCCTTGACAAATACAGAATGGCGCTGATGGGAAGTTTGGAAATTAGTTTGGATGTACTCAAAATGCATACTCCATCGAGTTGTGCACATTTCCGCATTACGACTTCACGGGCGAAACATAATGAATGGTGCTGACAAGAATCAATGTGGATTCACTCTAAATACTTATTTCATCGAATGGTGCACTTCGCCGTATTACCCGATGGTGGGGGAATAGTTCTGAATGGCGCTGACAAGCAAATTTGAAAACCAATATGGATTTATTCAAAATGAATGAATGCCGCTAACAGAAACTTTGGAAAACAATGTGGATTCACTCAAAGTGATTATTGATAGAGTTGTGCACATTGCCTCATTACCAGATGGAGGGCGAAACATAATGAATGGTGCTGACAAATAACTTTGGAAATCAATGTGGATAAACTCAAGTTGTTTCATTGACCGAGTTGTGCACATTGCATCATCATTACCATAAGGAGGGCGAACAATACTGAACGGCTTTGACAAGAAACTACGGAAACCAATGTGGATTCACTCAAAGTGTTAGAATCATCGACATGTGCACATTGCCTTGACAAATACAGAATGGCGCTGATGGGAAGTTTGGAAATTAGTTTGGATGTACTCAAAATGCATACTCCATCGAGTTGTGCACATTTCCGCATTACGACTTCACGGGCGAAACATAATGAATGGTGCTGACAAGAATCAATGTGGATTCACTCTAAATACTTATTTCATCGAATGGTGCACTTCGCCGTATTACCCGATGGTGGGGGAATAATTCTGAATGGCGCTGACAAGCAAATTTGAAAACCAATATGGATTTATTCAAAATGAATGAATGCCGCTGCCAGAAACTTTGGAAAACAACGTGGATTCACTCAAAGTGTTAGATTCATCGAGATGTGCACATTACCTTGACAAATTTAGAATGACGCTTTGGAAACTTTGGAAATCAGTATGGATGTACTCAAAATGCATCCTCCATCGAGTTGTGCACATTGCCGCATGATCAGTTCATGGGCGAACCATGATGAATGGTGCTTACCAGAAACTTTGGAATTTTATGTATATTCAGACAAAATGCTTAATTCATCGAATTGTGCACTTCGCCGTATTACCCGGTGGCGGGCGAATAATACTGAATGGCGCTAACAAGCAAATTTGAAAACCAATATGGATTTATTCAAAATGAATGAATGCCGCTGACAAGAAACTTCGGAATCCAATGTGGATTCACTCAAAGTGCTTACTTCATCGAGTTGTGCACATTGCCGCATTACCAGTTTATGGGCGAAACATAATGAATGATGCTGACAAGAAACTAAGTATATTAAGTATTTAGAGTGAATCCGCATTGATTTCCAAAGTTTCTTGTCAGCACCATTCATTATGTTTCGCCCGTAAAGTGGTAATGCGGCAATGTGCACAACTCGATGAACTAAGCACTTTGAGTACATCCATACTGATTTCCAAAATTTCCATCAGCGCCATTCTGTATTTGTCACGGCAATGTGCACATGTGGTTAATTCTAACACTTTGCGTGAATCCACATTGGTTTCCGACGTTTCTTGTCAACGCCATCTTCGGAAAGCAATGTGGATTGACTCAAAGTGCTTACTTCATCGAGTTGTGCACATTGCCGCATTACCAGTTTGTGGGCGAAACATAATGAATGGTGCTGACAAGAAACTTTGGAAAACAATGTGGATTCAGTCAAAATGCTGAATTCATAGAATTGTGCCCATTGTCGCATTACCCGATGGTGGGCGAATAATACTGATTGGCGCAGAAAAGAAAATTGGAAAACCAATTTGGATTTACTCAAAATGAATGAATGCCGCTGACAGATACTTTGGAAAACAATGTGGATTCACTCAAAGTGCTAACTTCATCGAGATGTGCACATTGCCTTGGCAAATTTAGAATGGCGCTGATGGTAACTTTGGAAATCAGTATGGATGTACTGAAAATGCATACTCCATCGACTTTGCACATTGACGCCTTACCAGTTTATGGCCGAAACATAATGAATGGTGCTTACCAGAAACTTTGGAATTTAACGTGGATTCAGACAAAATTAATCGAATGGTGCACTTCGTCGTATTACCCGATGGTGGGGGAATAATACTGAATGGCGCTGACAAGCAAATTTGAAAACCAATATGGATTTATTCAAAATGAATGAATGCCGCTAACAGAAACTTTGGAAAACACTGTGGATTCACTCAAAGTGATTATTGATAGAGTTGTGCACATTGCCTCATTACCAGATGGAGGGCGAAACATAATGAATGGTGCTGACAAATAACTTTGGAAATCAATGTGGATAAACTCAAGTTGTTTCATTGACCGAGTTGTGCACATTGCATCATCATTACCATAAGGAGGGCGAACAATACTGAACGGCTTTGACAAGAAACTACGGAAACCAATGTGGATTCACTCAAAGTGTTAGAATCATCGACATGTGCACATTGCCTTGACAAATACAGAATGGCGCTGATGGGAAGTTTGGAAATTAGTTTGGATGTACTCAAAATGCATACTCCATCGAGTTGTGCACATTTCCGCATTACGACTTCACGGGCGAAACATAATGAATGGTGCTGACAAGAATCAATGTGGATTCACTCTAAATACTTATTTCATCGAATGGTGCACTTCGCCGTATTACCCGATGGTGGGGGAATAGTTCTGAATGGCGCTGACAAGCAAATTTGAAAACCAATATGGATTTATTCAAAATGAATGAATGCCGCTAACAGAAACTTTGGAAAACAATGTGGATTCACTCAAAGTGATTATTGATAGAGTTGTGCACATTGCCTCATTACCAGATGGAGGGCGAAACATAATGAATGGTGCTGACAAATAACTTTGGAAATCAATGTGGATAAACTCAAGTTGTTTCATTGACCGAGTTGTGCACATTGCATCATCATTACCATAAGGAGGGCGAACAATACTGAACGGCTTTGACAAGAAACTACGGAAACCAATGTGGATTCACTCAAAGTGTTAGAATCATCGACATGTGCACATTGCCTTGACAAATACAGAATGGCGCTGATGGGAAGTTTGGAAATTAGTTTGGATGTACTCAAAATGCATACTCCATCGAGTTGTGCACATTTCCGCATTACGACTTCACGGGCGAAACATAATGAATGGTGCTGACAAGAATCAATGTGGATTCACTCTAAATACTTATTTCATCGAATGGTGCACTTCGCCGTATTACCCGATGGTGGGGGAATAATTCTGAATGGCGCTGACAAGCAAATTTGAAAACCAATATGGATTTATTCAAAATGAATGAATGCCGCTAACAGAAACTTTGGAAAACACTGTGGATTCACTCAAAGTGATTATTGATAGAGTTGTGCACATTGCCTCATTACCAGATGGAGGGCGAAACATAATGAATGGTGCTGACAAATAACTTTGGAAATCAATGTGGATAAACTCAAGTTGTTTCATTGACCGAGTTGTGCACATTGCATCATCATTACCATAAGGAGGGCGAACAATACTGAACGGCTTTGACAAGAAACTACGGAAACCAATGTGGATTCACTCAAAGTGTTAGAATCATCGACATGTGCACATTGCCTTGACAAATACAGAATGGCGCTGATGGGAAGTTTGGAAATTAGTTTGGATGTACTCAAAATGCATACTCCATCGAGTTGTGCACATTTCCGCATTACGACTTCACGGGCGAAACATAATGAATGGTGCTGACAAGAATCAATGTGGATTCACTCTAAATACTTATTTCATCGAATGGTGCACTTCGCCGTATTACCCGATGGTGGGGGAATAGTTCTGAATGGCGCTGACAAGCAAATTTGAAAACCAATATGGATTTATTCAAAATGAATGAATGCCGCTAACAGAAACTTTGGAAAACAATGTGGATTCACTCAAAGTGATTATTGATAGAGTTGTGCACATTGCCTCATTACCAGATGGAGGGCGAAACATAATGAATGGTGCTGACAAATAACTTTGGAAATCAATGTGGATAAACTCAAGTTGTTTCATTGACCGAGTTGTGCACATTGCATCATCATTACCATAAGGAGGGCGAACAATACTGAACGGCTTTGACAAGAAACTACGGAAACCAATGTGGATTCACTCAAAGTGTTAGAATCATCGACATGTGCACATTGCCTTGACAAATACAGAATGGCGCTGATGGGAAGTTTGGAAATTAGTTTGGATGTACTCAAAATGCATACTCCATCGAGTTGTGCACATTTCCGCATTACGACTTCACGGGCGAAACATAATGAATGGTGCTGACAAGAATCAATGTGGATTCACTCTAAATACTTATTTCATCGAATGGTGCACTTCGCCGTATTACCCGATGGTGGGGGAATAATTCTGAATGGCGCTGACAAGCAAATTTGAAAACCAATATGGATTTATTCAAAATGAATGAATGCCGCTGCCAGAAACTTTGGAAAACAACGTGGATTCACTCAAAGTGTTAGATTCATCGAGATGTGCACATTACCTTGACAAATTTAGAATGACGCTTTGGAAACTTTGGAAATCAGTATGGATGTACTCAAAATGCATCCTCCATCGAGTTGTGCACATTGCCGCATGATCAGTTCATGGGCGAACCATGATGAATGGTGCTTACCAGAAACTTTGGAATTTTATGTATATTCAGACAAAATGCTTAATTCATCGAATTGTGCACTTCGCCGTATTACCCGGTGGCGGGCGAATAATACTGAATGGCGCTAACAAGCAAATTTGAAAACCAATATGGATTTATTCAAAATGAATGAATGCCGCTGACAAGAAACTTCGGAATCCAATGTGGATTCACTCAAAGTGCTTACTTCATCGAGTTGTGCACATTGCCGCATTACCAGTTTATGGGCGAAACATAATGAATGATGCTGACAAGAAACTAAGTATATTAAGTATTTAGAGTGAATCCGCATTGATTTCCAAAGTTTCTTGTCAGCACCATTCATTATGTTTCGCCCGTAAAGTGGTAATGCGGCAATGTGCACAACTCGATGAACTAAGCACTTTGAGTACATCCATACTGATTTCCAAAATTTCCATCAGCGCCATTCTGTATTTGTCACGGCAATGTGCACATGTGGTTAATTCTAACACTTTGCGTGAATCCACATTGGTTTCCGACGTTTCTTGTCAACGCCATCTTCGGAAAGCAATGTGGATTGACTCAAAGTGCTTACTTCATCGAGTTGTGCACATTGCCGCATTACCAGTTTGTGGGCGAAACATAATGAATGGTGCTGACAAGAAACTTTGGAAAACAATGTGGATTCAGTCAAAATGCTGAATTCATAGAATTGTGCCCATTGTCGCATTACCCGATGGTGGGCGAATAATACTGATTGGCGCAGAAAAGAAAATTGGAAAACCAATTTGGATTTACTCAAAATGAATGAATGCCGCTGACAGATACTTTGGAAAACAATGTGGATTCACTCAAAGTGCTAACTTCATCGAGATGTGCACATTGCCTTGGCAAATTTAGAATGGCGCTGATGGTAACTTTGGAAATCAGTATGGATGTACTGAAAATGCATACTCCATCGACTTTGCACATTGCCGCCTTACCAGTTTATGGCCGAAACATAATGAATGGTGCTTACCAGAAACTTTGGAATTTAACGTGGATTCAGACAAAATTAATCGAATGGTGCACTTCGTCGTATTACCCGATGGTGGGGGAATAATACTGAATGGCGCTGACAAGCAAATTTGAAAACCAATATGGATTTATTCAAAATGAATGAATGCCGCTAACAGAAACTTTGGAAAACACTGTGGATTCACTCAAAGTGATTATTGATAGAGTTGTGCACATTGCCTCATTACCAGATGGAGGGCGAAACATAATGAATGGTGCTGACAAATAACTTTGGAAATCAATGTGGATAAACTCAAGTTGTTTCATTGACCGAGTTGTGCACATTGCATCATCATTACCATAAGGAGGGCGAACAATACTGAACGGCTTTGACAAGAAACTACGGAAACCAATGTGGATTCACTCAAAGTGTTAGAATCATCGACATGTGCACATTGCCTTGACAAATACAGAATGGCGCTGATGGGAAGTTTGGAAATTAGTTTGGATGTACTCAAAATGCATACTCCATCGAGTTGTGCACATTTCCGCATTACGACTTCACGGGCGAAACATAATGAATGGTGCTGACAAGAATCAATGTGGATTCACTCTAAATACTTATTTCATCGAATGGTGCACTTCGCCGTATTACCCGATGGTGGGGGAATAGTTCTGAATGGCGCTGACAAGCAAATTTGAAAACCAATATGGATTTATTCAAAATGAATGAATGCCGCTAACAGAAACTTTGGAAAACAATGTGGATTCACTCAAAGTGATTATTGATAGAGTTGTGCACATTGCCTCATTACCAGATGGAGGGCGAAACATAATGAATGGTGCTGACAAATAACTTTGGAAATCAATGTGGATAAACTCAAGTTGTTTCATTGACCGAGTTGTGCACATTGCATCATCATTACCATAAGGAGGGCGAACAATACTGAACGGCTTTGACAAGAAACTACGGAAACCAATGTGGATTCACTCAAAGTGTTAGAATCATCGACATGTGCACATTGCCTTGACAAATACAGAATGGCGCTGATGGGAAGTTTGGAAATTAGTTTGGATGTACTCAAAATGCATACTCCATCGAGTTGTGCACATTTCCGCATTACGACTTCACGGGCGAAACATAATGAATGGTGCTGACAAGAATCAATGTGGATTCACTCTAAATACTTATTTCATCGAATGGTGCACTTCGCCGTATTACCCGATGGTGGGGGAATAGTTCTGAATGGCGCTGACAAGCAAATTTGAAAACCAATATGGATTTATTCAAAATGAATGAATGCCGCTAACAGAAACTTTGGAAAACAATGTGGATTCACTCAAAGTGATTATTGATAGAGTTGTGCACATTGCCTCATTACCAGATGGAGGGCGAAACATAATGAATGGTGCTGACAAATAACTTTGGAAATCAATGTGGATAAACTCAAGTTGTTTCATTGACCGAGTTGTGCACATTGCATCATCATTACCATAAGGAGGGCGAACAATACTGAACGGCTTTGACAAGAAACTACGGAAACCAATGTGGATTCACTCAAAGTGTTAGAATCATCGACATGTGCACATTGCCTTGACAAATACAGAATGGCGCTGATGGGAAGTTTGGAAATTAGTTTGGATGTACTCAAAATGCATACTCCATCGAGTTGTGCACATTTCCGCATTACGACTTCACGGGCGAAACATAATGAATGGTGCTGACAAGAATCAATGTGGATTCACTCTAAATACTTATTTCATCGAATGGTGCACTTCGCCGTATTACCCGATGGTGGGGGAATAATTCTGAATGGCGCTGACAAGCAAATTTGAAAACCAATATGGATTTATTCAAAATGAATGAATGCCGCTGCCAGAAACTTTGGAAAACAACGTGGATTCACTCAAAGTGTTAGATTCATCGAGATGTGCACATTACCTTGACAAATTTAGAATGACGCTTTGGAAACTTTGGAAATCAGTATGGATGTACTCAAAATGCATCCTCCATCGAGTTGTGCACATTGCCGCATGATCAGTTCATGGGCGAACCATGATGAATGGTGCTTACCAGAAACTTTGGAATTTTATGTATATTCAGACAAAATGCTTAATTCATCGAATTGTGCACTTCGCCGTATTACCCGGTGGCGGGCGAATAATACTGAATGGCGCTAACAAGCAAATTTGAAAACCAATATGGATTTATTCAAAATGAATGAATGCCGCTGACAAGAAACTTCGGAATCCAATGTGGATTCACTCAAAGTGCTTACTTCATCGAGTTGTGCACATTGCCGCATTACCAGTTTATGGGCGAAACATAATGAATGATGCTGACAAGAAACTAAGTATATTAAGTATTTAGAGTGAATCCGCATTGATTTCCAAAGTTTCTTGTCAGCACCATTCATTATGTTTCGCCCGTAAAGTGGTAATGCGGCAATGTGCACAACTCGATGAACTAAGCACTTTGAGTACATCCATACTGATTTCCAAAATTTCCATCAGCGCCATTCTGTATTTGTCACGGCAATGTGCACATGTGGTTAATTCTAACACTTTGCGTGAATCCACATTGGTTTCCGACGTTTCTTGTCAACGCCATCTTCGGAAAGCAATGTGGATTGACTCAAAGTGCTTACTTCATCGAGTTGTGCACATTGCCGCATTACCAGTTTGTGGGCGAAACATAATGAATGGTGCTGACAAGAAACTTTGGAAAACAATGTGGATTCAGTCAAAATGCTGAATTCATAGAATTGTGCCCATTGTCGCATTACCCGATGGTGGGCGAATAATACTGATTGGCGCAGAAAAGAAAATTGGAAAACCAATTTGGATTTACTCAAAATGAATGAATGCCGCTGACAGATACTTTGGAAAACAATGTGGATTCACTCAAAGTGCTAACTTCATCGAGATGTGCACATTGCCTTGGCAAATTTAGAATGGCGCTGATGGTAACTTTGGAAATCAGTATGGATGTACTGAAAATGCATACTCCATCGACTTTGCACATTGCCGCCTTACCAGTTTATGGCCGAAACATAATGAATGGTGCTTACCAGAAACTTTGGAATTTAACGTGGATTCAGACAAAATTAATCGAATGGTGCACTTCGTCGTATTACCCGATGGTGGGGGAATAATACTGAATGGCGCTGACAAGCAAATTTGAAAACCAATATGGATTTATTCAAAATGAATGAATGCCGCTAACAGAAACTTTGGAAAACACTGTGGATTCACTCAAAGTGATTATTGATAGAGTTGTGCACATTGCCTCATTACCAGATGGAGGGCGAAACATAATGAATGGTGCTGACAAATAACTTTGGAAATCAATGTGGATAAACTCAAGTTGTTTCATTGACCGAGTTGTGCACATTGCATCATCATTACCATAAGGAGGGCGAACAATACTGAACGGCTTTGACAAGAAACTACGGAAACCAATGTGGATTCACTCAAAGTGTTAGAATCATCGACATGTGCACATTGCCTTGACAAATACAGAATGGCGCTGATGGGAAGTTTGGAAATTAGTTTGGATGTACTCAAAATGCATACTCCATCGAGTTGTGCACATTTCCGCATTACGACTTCACGGGCGAAACATAATGAATGGTGCTGACAAGAATCAATGTGGATTCACTCTAAATACTTATTTCATCGAATGGTGCACTTCGCCGTATTACCCGATGGTGGGGGAATAGTTCTGAATGGCGCTGACAAGCAAATTTGAAAACCAATATGGATTTATTCAAAATGAATGAATGCCGCTAACAGAAACTTTGGAAAACAATGTGGATTCACTCAAAGTGATTATTGATAGAGTTGTGCACATTGCCTCATTACCAGATGGAGGGCGAAACATAATGAATGGTGCTGACAAATAACTTTGGAAATCAATGTGGATAAACTCAAGTTGTTTCATTGACCGAGTTGTGCACATTGCATCATCATTACCATAAGGAGGGCGAACAATACTGAACGGCTTTGACAAGAAACTACGGAAACCAATGTGGATTCACTCAAAGTGTTAGAATCATCGACATGTGCACATTGCCTTGACAAATACAGAATGGCGCTGATGGGAAGTTTGGAAATTAGTTTGGATGTACTCAAAATGCATACTCCATCGAGTTGTGCACATTTCCGCATTACGACTTCACGGGCGAAACATAATGAATGGTGCTGACAAGAATCAATGTGGATTCCCTCTAAATACTTATTTCATCGAATGGTGCAATTCGCCGTATTACCCGATGGTGGGGGAATAATTCTGAATGGCGCTGACAAGCAAATTTGAAAACCAATATGGATTTATTCAAAATGAATGAATGCCGCTAACAGAAACTTTGGAAAACACTGTGGATTCACTCAAAGTGATTATTGATAGAGTTGTGCACATTGCCTCATTACCAGATGGAGGGCGAAACATAATGAATGGTGCTGACAAATAACTTTGGAAATCAATGTGGATAAACTCAAGTTGTTTCATTGACCGAGTTGTGCACATTGCATCATCATTACCATAAGGAGGGCGAACAATACTGAACGGCTTTGACAAGAAACTACGGAAACCAATGTGGATTCACTCAAAGTGTTAGAATCATCGACATGTGCACATTGCCTTGACAAATACAGAATGGCGCTGATGGGAAGTTTGGAAATTAGTTTGGATGTACTCAAAATGCATACTCCATCGAGTTGTGCACATTTCCGCATTACGACTTCACGGGCGAAACATAATGAATGGTGCTGACAAGAATCAATGTGGATTCACTCTAAATACTTATTTCATCGAATGGTGCACTTCGCCGTATTACCCGATGGTGGGGGAATAGTTCTGAATGGCGCTGACAAGCAAATTTGAAAACCAATATGGATTTATTCAAAATGAATGAATGCCGCTAACAGAAACTTTGGAAAACAATGTGGATTCACTCAAAGTGATTATTGATAGAGTTGTGCACATTGCCTCATTACCAGATGGAGGGCGAAACATAATGAATGGTGCTGACAAATAACTTTGGAAATCAATGTGGATAAACTCAAGTTGTTTCATTGACCGAGTTGTGCACATTGCATCATCATTACCATAAGGAGGGCGAACAATACTGAACGGCTTTGACAAGAAACTACGGAAACCAATGTGGATTCACTCAAAGTGTTAGAATCATCGACATGTGCACATTGCCTTGACAAATACAGAATGGCGCTGATGGGAAGTTTGGAAATTAGTTTGGATGTACTCAAAATGCATACTCCATCGAGTTGTGCACATTTCCGCCTTACGACTTCACGGGCGAAACATAATGAATGGTGCTGACAAGAATCAATGTGGATTCACTCTAAATACTTATTTCATCGAATGGTGCACTTCGCCGTATTACCCGATGGTGGGGGAATAATTCTGAATGGCGCTGACAAGCAAATTTGAAAACCAATATGGATTTATTCAAAATGAATGAATGCCGCTAACAGAAACTTTGGAAAACAACGTGGATTCACTCAAAGTGTTAGATTCATCGAGATGTGCACATTACCTTGACAAATTTAGAATGACGCTTTGGAAACTTTGGAAATCAGTATGGATGTACTCAAAATGCATCCTCCATCGAGTTGTGCACATTGCCGCATGATCAGTTCATGGGCGAACCATGATGAATGGTGCTTACCAGAAACTTTGGAATTTTATGTATATTCAGACAAAATGCTTAATTCATCGAATTGTGCACTTCGCCGTATTACCCGGTGGCGGGCGAATAATACTGAATGGCGCTAACAAGCAAATTTGAAAACCAATATGGATTTATTCAAAATGAATGAATGCCGCTGACAAGAAACTTCGGAATCCAATGTGGATTCACTCAAAGTGCTTACTTCATCGAGTTGTGCACATTGCCGCATTACCAGTTTATGGGCGAAACATAATGAATGATGCTGACAAGAAACTAAGTATATTAAGTATTTAGAGTGAATCCGCATTGATTTCCAAAGTTTCTTGTCAGCACCATTCATTATGTTTCGCCCGTAAAGTGGTAATGCGGCAATGTGCACAACTCGATGAACTAAGCACTTTGAGTACATCCATACTGATTTCCAAAATTTCCATCAGCGCCATTCTGCATTTGTCACGGCAATGTGCACATGTGGTTAATTCTAACACTTTGCGTGAATCCACATTGGTTTCCGACGTTTCTTGTCAACGCCATCTTCGGAAAGCAATGTGGATTGACTCAAAGTGCTTACTTCATCGAGTTGTGCACATTGCCGCATTACCAGTTTGTGGGCGAAACATAATGAATGGTGCTGACAAGAAACTTTGGAAAACAATGTGGATTCAGTCAAAATGCTGAATTCATAGAATTGTGCCCATTGTCGCATTACCCGATGGTGGGCGAATAATACTGATTGGCGCAGAAAAGAAAATTGGAAAACCAATTTGGATTTACTCAAAATGAATGAATGCCGCTGACAGATACTTTGGAAAACAATGTGGATTCACTCAAAGTGCTAACTTCATCGAGATGTGCACATTGCCTTGGCAAATTTAGAATGGCGCTGATGGTAACTTTGGAAATCAGTATGGATGTACTGAAAATGCATACTCCATCGACTTTGCACATTGCCGCCTTACCAGTTTATGGCCGAAACATAATGAATGGTGCTTACCAGAAACTTTGGAATTTAACGTGGATTCAGACAAAATTAATCGAATGGTGCACTTCGTCGTATTACCCGATGGTGGGGGAATAATACTGAATGGCGCTGACAAGCAAATTTGAAAACCAATATGGATTTATTCAAAATGAATGAATGCCGCTAACAGAAACTTTGGAAAACACTGTGGATTCACTCAAAGTGATTATTGATAGAGTTGTGCACATTGCCTCATTACCAGATGGAGGGCGAAACATAATGAATGGTGCTGACAAATAACTTTGGAAATCAATGTGGATAAACTCAAGTTGTTTCATTGACCGAGTTGTGCACATTGCATCATCATTACCATAAGGAGGGCGAACAATACTTGAACGGCTTTGACAAGAAACTACGGAAACCAATGTGGATTCACTCAAAGTGTTAGAATCATCGACATGTGCACATTGCCTTGACAAATACAGAATGGCGCTGATGGGAAGTTTGGAAATTAGTTTGGATGTACTCAAAATGCATACTCCATCGAGTTGTGCACATTTCCGCATTACGACTTCACGGGCGAAACATAATGAATGGTGCTGACAAGAATCAATGTGGATTCACTCTAAATACTTATTTCATCGAATGGTGCACTTCGCCGTATTACCCGATGGTGGGGGAATAGTTCTGAATGGCGCTGACAAGCAAATTTGAAAACCAATATGGATTTATTCAAAATGAATGAATGCCGCTAACAGAAACTTTGGAAAACAATGTGGATTCACTCAAAGTGATTATTGATAGAGTTGTGCACATTGCCTCATTACCAGATGGAGGGCGAAACATAATGAATGGTGCTGACAAATAACTTTGGAAATCAATGTGGATAAACCCAAGTTGTTTCATTGACCGAGTTGTGCACATTGCATCATCATTACCATAAGGAGGGTGAACAATACTGAACGGCTTTGACAAGAAACTACGGAAACCAATGTGGATTCACTCAAAGTGTTAGAATCATCGACATGTGCACATTGCCTTGACAAATACAGAATGGCGCTGATGGGAAGTTTGGAAATTAGTTTGGATGTACTCAAAATGCATACTCCATCGAGTTGTGCACATTTCCGCATTACGACTTCACGGGCGAAACATAATGAATGGTGCTGACAAGAATCAATGTGGATTCACTCTAAATACTTATTTCATCGAATGGTGCACTTCGCCGTATTACCCGATGGTGGGGGAATAATTCTGAATGGCGCTGACAAGCAAATTTGAAAACCAATATGGATTTATTCAAAATGAATGAATGCCGCTAACAGAAACTTTGGAAAACACTGTGGATTCACTCAAAGTGATTATTGATAGAGTTGTGCACATTGCCTCATTACCAGATGGAGGGCGAAACATAATGAATGGTGCTGACAAATAACTTTGGAAATCAATGTGGATAAACTCAAGTTGTTTCATTGACCGAGTTGTGCACATTGCATCATCATTACCATAAGGAGGGCGAACAATACTGAACGGCTTTGACAAGAAACTACGGAATCCAATGTGGATTCACTCAAAGTGTTAGAATCATCGACATGTGCACATTGCCTTGACAAATACAGAATGGCGCTGATGGGAAGTTTGGAAATTAGTTTGGATGTACTCAAAATGCATACTCCATCGAGTTGTGCACATTTCCGCATTACGACTTCACGGGCGAAACATAATGAATGGTGCTGACAAGAATCAATGTGGATTCACTCTAAA
The DNA here is from genome assembly GCF_964213995.1 of Mustelus asterias. Classification (NCBI taxonomy): domain Eukaryota; kingdom Metazoa; phylum Chordata; class Chondrichthyes; order Carcharhiniformes; family Triakidae; genus Mustelus; species Mustelus asterias. Next base: position 47,379,035 of record NC_135822.1, on the reverse strand, counting down.
TACTTATTTCATCGAATGGTGCACTTCGCCGTATTACCCGATGGTGGGGGAATAGTTCTGAATGGCGCTGACAAGCAAATTTGAAAACCAATATGGATTTATTCAAAATGAATGAATGCCGCTAACAGAAACTTTGGAAAACAATGTGGATTCACTCAAAGTGATTATTGATAGAGTTGTGCACATTGCCTCATTACCAGATGGAGGGCGAAACATAATGAATGGTGCTGACAAATAACTTTGGAAATCAATGTGGATAAACTCAAGTTGTTTCATTGACCGAGTTGTGCACATTGCATCATCATTACCATAAGGAGGGCGAACAATACTGAACGGCTTTGACAAGAAACTACGGAAACCAATGTGGATTCACTCAAAGTGTTAGAATCATCGACATGTGCACATTGCCTTGACAAATACAGAATGGCGCTGATGGGAAGTTTGGAAATTAGTTTGGATGTACTCAAAATGCATACTCCATCGAGTTGTGCACATTTCCGCATTACGACTTCACGGGCGAAACATAATGAATGGTGCTGACAAGAATCAATGTGGATTCACTCTAAATACTTATTTCATCGAATGGTGCACTTCGCCGTATTACCCGATGGTGGGGGAATAATTCTGAATGGCGCTGACAAGCAAATTTGAAAACCAATATGGATTTATTCAAAATGAATGAATGCCGCTGCCAGAAACTTTGGAAAACAACGTGGATTCACTCAAAGTGTTAGATTCATCGAGATGTGCACATTACCTTGACAAATTTAGAATGACGCTTTGGAAACTTTGGAAATCAGTATGGATGTACTCAAAATGCATCCTCCATCGAGTTGTGCACATTGCCGCATGATCAGTTCATGGGCGAACCATGATGAATGGTGCTTACCAGAAACTTTGGAATTTTATGTATATTCAGACAAAATGCTTAATTCATCGAATTGTGCACTTCGCCGTATTACCCGGTGGCGGGCGAATAATACTGAATGGCGCTAACAAGCAAATTTGAAAACCAATATGGATTTATTCAAAATGAATGAATGCCGCTGACAAGAAACTTCGGAATCCAATGTGGATTCACTCAAAGTGCTTACTTCATCGAGTTGTGCACATTGCCGCATTACCAGTTTATGGGCGAAACATAATGAATGATGCTGACAAGAAACTAAGTATATTAAGTATTTAGAGTGAATCCGCATTGATTTCCAAAGTTTCTTGTCAGCACCATTCATTATGTTTCGCCCGTAAAGTGGTAATGCGGCAATGTGCACAACTCGATGAACTAAGCACTTTGAGTACATCCATACTGATTTCCAAAATTTCCATCAGCGCCATTCTGTATTTGTCACGGCAATGTGCACATGTGGTTAATTCTAACACTTTGCGTGAATCCACATTGGTTTCCGACGTTTCTTGTCAACGCCATCTTCGGAAAGCAATGTGGATTGACTCAAAGTGCTTACTTCATCGAGTTGTGCACATTGCCGCATTACCAGTTTGTGGGCGAAACATAATGAATGGTGCTGACAAGAAACTTTGGAAAACAATGTGGATTCAGTCAAAATGCTGAATTCATAGAATTGTGCCCATTGTCGCATTACCCGATGGTGGGCGAATAATACTGATTGGCGCAGAAAAGAAAATTGGAAAACCAATTTGGATTTACTCAAAATGAATGAATGCCGCTGACAGATACTTTGGAAAACAATGTGGATTCACTCAAAGTGCTAACTTCATCGAGATGTGCACATTGCCTTGGCAAATTTAGAATGGCGCTGATGGTAACTTTGGAAATCAGTATGGATGTACTGAAAATGCATACTCCATCGACTTTGCACATTGCCGCCTTACCAGTTTATGGCCGAAACATAATGAATGGTGCTTACCAGAAACTTTGGAATTTAACGTGGATTCAGACAAAATTAATCGAATGGTGCACTTCGTCGTATTACCCGATGGTGGGGGAATAATACTGAATGGCGCTGACAAGCAAATTTGAAAACCAATATGGATTTATTCAAAATGAATGAATGCCGCTAACAGAAACTTTGGAAAACACTGTGGATTCACTCAAAGTGATTATTGATAGAGTTGTGCACATTGCCTCATTACCAGATGGAGGGCGAAACATAATGAATGGTGCTGACAAATAACTTTGGAAATCAATGTGGATAAACTCAAGTTGTTTCATTGACCGAGTTGTGCACATTGCATCATCATTACCATAAGGAGGGCGAACAATACTGAACGGCTTTGACAAGAAACTACGGAAACCAATGTGGATTCACTCAAAGTGTTAGAATCATCGACATGTGCACATTGCCTTGACAAATACAGAATGGCGCTGATGGGAAGTTTGGAAATTAGTTTGGATGTACTCAAAATGCATACTCCATCGAGTTGTGCACATTTCCGCATTACGACTTCACGGGCGAAACATAATGAATGGTGCTGACAAGAATCAATGTGGATTCACTCTAAATACTTATTTCATCGAATGGTGCACTTCGCCGTATTACCCGATGGTGGGGGAATAGTTCTGAATGGCGCTGACAAGCAAATTTGAAAACCAATATGGATTTATTCAAAATGAATGAATGCCGCTAACAGAAACTTTGGAAAACAATGTGGATTCACTCAAAGTGATTATTGATAGAGTTGTGCACATTGCCTCATTACCAGATGGAGGGCGAAACATAATGAATGGTGCTGACAAATAACTTTGGAAATCAATGTGGATAAACTCAAGTTGTTTCATTGACCGAGTTGTGCACATTGCATCATCATTACCATAAGGAGGGCGAACAATACTGAACGGCTTTGACAAGAAACTACGGAAACCAATGTGGATTCACTCAAAGTGTTAGAATCATCGACATGTGCACATTGCCTTGACAAATACAGAATGGCGCTGATGGGAAGTTTGGAAATTAGTTTGGATGTACTCAAAATGCATACTCCATCGAGTTGTGCACATTTCCGCATTACGACTTCACGGGCGAAACATAATGAATGGTGCTGACAAGAATCAATGTGGATTCACTCTAAATACTTATTTCATCGAATGGTGCACTTCGCCGTATTACCCGATGGTGGGGGAATAATTCTGAATGGCGCTGACAAGCAAATTTGAAAACCAATATGGATTTATTCAAAATGAATGAATGCCGCTAACAGAAACTTTGGAAAACACTGTGGATTCACTCAAAGTGATTATTGATAGAGTTGTGCACATTGCCTCATTACCAGATGGAGGGCGAAACATAATGAATGGTGCTGACAAATAACTTTGGAAATCAATGTGGATAAACTCAAGTTGTTTCATTGACCGAGTTGTGCACATTGCATCATCATTACCATAAGGAGGGCGAACAATACTGAACGGCTTTGACAAGAAACTACGGAAACCAATGTGGATTCACTCAAAGTGTTAGAATCATCGACATGTGCACATTGCCTTGACAAATACAGAATGGCGCTGATGGGAAGTTTGGAAATTAGTTTGGATGTACTCAAAATGCATACTCCATCGAGTTGTGCACATTTCCGCATTACGACTTCACGGGCGAAACATAATGAATGGTGCTGACAAGAATCAATGTGGATTCACTCTAAATACTTATTTCATCGAATGGTGCACTTCGCCGTATTACCCGATGGTGGGGGAATAGTTCTGAATGGCGCTGACAAGCAAATTTGAAAACCAATATGGATTTATTCAAAATGAATGAATGCCGCTAACAGAAACTTTGGAAAACAATGTGGATTCACTCAAAGTGATTATTGATAGAGTTGTGCACATTGCCTCATTACCAGATGGAGGGCGAAACATAATGAATGGTGCTGACAAATAACTTTGGAAATCAATGTGGATAAACTCAAGTTGTTTCATTGACCGAGTTGTGCACATTGCATCATCATTACCATAAGGAGGGCGAACAATACTGAACGGCTTTGACAAGAAACTACGGAAACCAATGTGGATTCACTCAAAGTGTTAGAATCATCGACATGTGCACATTGCCTTGACAAATACAGAATGGCGCTGATGGGAAGTTTGGAAATTAGTTTGGATGTACTCAAAATGCATACTCCATCGAGTTGTGCACATTTCCGCATTACGACTTCACGGGCGAAACATAATGAATGGTGCTGACAAGAATCAATGTGGATTCACTCTAAATACTTATTTCATCGAATGGTGCACTTCGCCGTATTACCCGATGGTGGGGGAATAATTCTGAATGGCGCTGACAAGCAAATTTGAAAACCAATATGGATTTATTCAAAATGAATGAATGCCGCTGCCAGAAACTTTGGAAAACAACGTGGATTCACTCAAAGTGTTAGATTCATCGAGATGTGCACATTACCTTGACAAATTTAGAATGACGCTTTGGAAACTTTGGAAATCAGTATGGATGTACTCAAAATGCATCCTCCATCGAGTTGTGCACATTGCCGCATGATCAGTTCATGGGCGAACCATGATGAATGGTGCTTACCAGAAACTTTGGAATTTTATGTATATTCAGACAAAATGCTTAATTCATCGAATTGTGCACTTCGCCGTATTACCCGGTGGCGGGCGAATAATACTGAATGGCGCTAACAAGCAAATTTGAAAACCAATATGGATTTATTCAAAATGAATGAATGCCGCTGACAAGAAACTTCGGAATCCAATGTGGATTCACTCAAAGTGCTTACTTCATCGAGTTGTGCACATTGCCGCATTACCAGTTTATGGGCGAAACATAATGAATGATGCTGACAAGAAACTAAGTATATTAAGTATTTAGAGTGAATCCGCATTGATTTCCAAAGTTTCTTGTCAGCACCATTCATTATGTTTCGCCCGTAAAGTGGTAATGCGGCAATGTGCACAACTCGATGAACTAAGCACTTTGAGTACATCCATACTGATTTCCAAAATTTCCATCAGCGCCATTCTGTATTTGTCACGGCAATGTGCACATGTGGTTAATTCTAACACTTTGCGTGAATCCACATTGGTTTCCGACGTTTCTTGTCAACGCCATCTTCGGAAAGCAATGTGGATTGACTCAAAGTGCTTACTTCATCGAGTTGTGCACATTGCCGCATTACCAGTTTGTGGGCGAAACATAATGAATGGTGCTGACAAGAAACTTTGGAAAACAATGTGGATTCAGTCAAAATGCTGAATTCATAGAATTGTGCCCATTGTCGCATTACCCGATGGTGGGCGAATAATACTGATTGGCGCAGAAAAGAAAATTGGAAAACCAATTTGGATTTACTCAAAATGAATGAATGCCGCTGACAGATACTTTGGAAAACAATGTGGATTCACTCAAAGTGCTAACTTCATCGAGATGTGCACATTGCCTTGGCAAATTTAGAATGGCGCTGATGGTAACTTTGGAAATCAGTATGGATGTACTGAAAATGCATACTCCATCGACTTTGCACATTGCCGCCTTACCAGTTTATGGCCGAAACATAATGAATGGTGCTTACCAGAAACTTTGGAATTTAACGTGGATTCAGACAAAATTAATCGAATGGTGCACTTCGTCGTATTACCCGATGGTGGGGGAATAATACTGAATGGCGCTGACAAGCAAATTTGAAAACCAATATGGATTTATTCAAAATGAATGAATGCCGCTAACAGAAACTTTGGAAAACACTGTGGATTCACTCAAAGTGATTATTGATAGAGTTGTGCACATTGCCTCATTACCAGATGGAGGGCGAAACATAATGAATGGTGCTGACAAATAACTTTGGAAATCAATGTGGATAAACTCAAGTTGTTTCATTGACCGAGTTGTGCACATTGCATCATCATTACCATAAGGAGGGCGAACAATACTGAACGGCTTTGACAAGAAACTACGGAAACCAATGTGGATTCACTCAAAGTGTTAGAATCATCGACATGTGCACATTGCCTTGACAAATACAGAATGGCGCTGATGGGAAGTTTGGAAATTAGTTTGGATGTACTCAAAATGCATACTCCATCGAGTTGTGCACATTTCCGCATTACGACTTCACGGGCGAAACATAATGAATGGTGCTGACAAGAATCAATGTGGATTCACTCTAAATACTTATTTCATCGAATGGTGCACTTCGCCGTATTACCCGATGGTGGGGGAATAGTTCTGAATGGCGCTGACAAGCAAATTTGAAAACCAATATGGATTTATTCAAAATGAATGAATGCCGCTAACAGAAACTTTGGAAAACAATGTGGATTCACTCAAAGTGATTATTGATAGAGTTGTGCACATTGCCTCATTACCAGATGGAGGGCGAAACATAATGAATGGTGCTGACAAATAACTTTGGAAATCAATGTGGATAAACTCAAGTTGTTTCATTGACCGAGTTGTGCACATTGCATCATCATTACCATAAGGAGGGCGAACAATACTGAACGGCTTTGACAAGAAACTACGGAAACCAATGTGGATTCACTCAAAGTGTTAGAATCATCGACATGTGCACATTGCCTTGACAAATACAGAATGGCGCTGATGGGAAGTTTGGAAATTAGTTTGGATGTACTCAAAATGCATACTCCATCGAGTTGTGCACATTTCCGCATTACGACTTCACGGGCGAAACATAATGAATGGTGCTGACAAGAATCAATGTGGATTCACTCTAAATACTTATTTCATCGAATGGTGCACTTCGCCGTATTACCCGATGGTGGGGGAATAATTCTGAATGGCGCTGACAAGCAAATTTGAAAACCAATATGGATTTATTCAAAATGAATGAATGCCGCTGCCAGAAACTTTGGAAAACAACGTGGATTCACTCAAAGTGTTAGATTCATCGAGATGTGCACATTACCTTGACAAATTTAGAATGACGCTTTGGAAACTTTGGAAATCAGTATGGATGTACTCAAAATGCATCCTCCATCGAGTTGTGCACATTGCCGCATGATCAGTTCATGGGCGAACCATGATGAATGGTGCTTACCAGAAACTTTGGAATTTTATGTATATTCAGACAAAATGCTTAATTCATCGAATTGTGCACTTCGCCGTATTACCCGGTGGCGGGCGAATAATACTGAATGGCGCTAACAAGCAAATTTGAAAACCAATATGGATTTATTCAAAATGAATGAATGCCGCTGACAAGAAACTTCGGAATCCAATGTGGATTCACTCAAAGTGCTTACTTCATCGAGTTGTGCACATTGCCGCATTACCAGTTTATGGGCGAAACATAATGAATGATGCTGACAAGAAACTAAGTATATTAAGTATTTAGAGTGAATCCGCATTGATTTCCAAAGTTTCTTGTCAGCACCATTCATTATGTTTCGCCCGTAAAGTGGTAATGCGGCAATGTGCACAACTCGATGAACTAAGCACTTTGAGTACATCCATACTGATTTCCAAAATTTCCATCAGCGCCATTCTGTATTTGTCACGGCAATGTGCACATGTGGTTAATTCTAACACTTTGCGTGAATCCACATTGGTTTCCGACGTTTCTTGTCAACGCCATCTTCGGAAAGCAATGTGGATTGACTCAAAGTGCTTCCTTCATCGAGTTGTGCACATTGCCGCATTACCAGTTTGTGGGCGAAACATAATGAATGGTGCTGACAAGAAACTTTGGAAAACAATGTGGATTCAGTCAAAATGCTGAATTCATAGAATTGTGCCCATTGTCGCATTACCCGATGGTGGGCGAATAATACTGATTGGCGCAGAAAAGAAAATTGGAAAACCAATTTGGATTTACTCAAAATGAATGAATGCCGCTGACAGATACTTTGGAAAACAATGTGGATTCACTCAAAGTGCTAACTTCATCGAGATGTGCACATTGCCTTGGCAAATTTAGAATGGCGCTGATGGTAACTTTGGAAATCAGTATGGATGTACTGAAAATGCATACTCCATCGACTTTGCACATTGCCGCCTTACCAGTTTATGGCCGAAACATAATGAATGGTGCTTACCAGAAACTTTGGAATTTAACGTGGATTCAGACAAAATTAATCGAATGGTGCACTTCGTCGTATTACCCGATGGTGGGGGAATAATACTGAATGGCGCTGACAAGCAAATTTGAAAACCAATATGGATTTATTCAAAATGAATGAATGCCGCTAACAGAAACTTTGGAAAACACTGTGGATTCACTCAAAGTGATTATTGATAGAGTTGTGCACATTGCCTCATTACCAGATGGAGGGCGAAACATAATGAATGGTGCTGACAAATAACTTTGGAAATCAATGTGGATAAACTCAAGTTGTTTCATTGACCGAGTTGTGCACATTGCATCATCATTACCATAAGGAGGGCGAACAATACTGAACGGCTTTGACAAGAAACTACGGAAACCAATGTGGATTCACTCAAAGTGTTAGAATCATCGACATGTGCACATTGCCTTGACAAATACAGAATGGCGCTGATGGGAAGTTTGGAAATTAGTTTGGATGTACTCAAAATGCATACTCCATCGAGTTGTGCACATTTCCGCATTACGACTTCACGGGCGAAACATAATGAATGGTGCTGACAAGAATCAATGTGGATTCACTCTAAATACTTATTTCATCGAATGGTGCACTTCGCCGTATTACCCGATGGTGGGGGAATAGTTCTGAATGGCGCTGACAAGCAAATTTGAAAACCAATATGGATTTATTCAAAATGAATGAATGCCGCTAACAGAAACTTTGGAAAACAATGTGGATTCACTCAAAGTGATTATTGATAGAGTTGTGCACATTGCCTCATTACCAGATGGAGGGCGAAACATAATGAATGGTGCTGACAAATAACTTTGGAAATCAATGTGGATAAACTCAAGTTGTTTCATTGACCGAGTTGTGCACATTGCATCATCATTACCATAAGGAGGGCGAACAATACTGAACGGCTTTGACAAGAAACTACGGAAACCAATGTGGATTCACTCAAAGTGTTAGAATCATCGACATGTGCACATTGCCTTGACAAATACAGAATGGCGCTGATGGGAAGTTTGGAAATTAGTTTGGATGTACTCAAAATGCATACTCCATCGAGTTGTGCACATTTCCGCATTACGACTTCACGGGCGAAACATAATGAATGGTGCTGACAAGAATCAATGTGGATTCACTCTAAATACTTATTTCATCGAATGGTGCACTTCGCCGTATTACCCGATGGTGGGGGAATAATTCTGAATGGCGCTGACAAGCAAATTTGAAAACCAATATGGATTTATTCAAAATGAATGAATGCCGCTGCCAGAAACTTTGGAAAACAACGTGGATTCACTCAAAGTGTTAGATTCATCGAGATGTGCACATTACCTTGACAAATTTAGAATGACGCTTTGGAAACTTTGGAAATCAGTATGGATGTACTCAAAATGCATCCTCCATCGAGTTGTGCACATTGCCGCATGATCAGTTCATGGGCGAACCATGATGAATGGTGCTTACCAGAAACTTTGGAATTTTATGTATATTCAGACAAAATGCTTAATTCATCGAATTGTGCACTTCGCCGTATTACCCGGTGGCGGGCGAATAATACTGAATGGCGCTAACAAGCAAATTTGAAAACCAATATGGATTTATTCAAAATGAATGAATGCCGCTGACAAGAAACTTCGGAATCCAATGTGGATTCACTCAAAGTGCTTACTGCATCGAGTTGTGCACATTGCCGCATTACCAGTTTATGGGCGAAACATAATGAATGATGCTGACAAGAAACTAAGTATATTAAGTATTTAGAGTGAATCCGCATTGATTTCCAAAGTTTCTTGTCAGCACCATTCATTATGTTTCGCCCGTAAAGTGGTAATGCGGCAATGTGCACAACTCGATGAACTAAGCACTTTGAGTACATCCATACTGATTTCCAAAATTTCCATCAGCGCCATTCTGTATTTGTCACGGCAATGTGCACATGTGGTTAATTCTAACACTTTGCGTGAATCCACATTGGTTTCCGACGTTTCTTGTCAACGCCATCTTCGGAAAGCAATGTGGATTGACTCAAAGTGCTTACTTCATCGAGTTGTGCACATTGCCGCATTACCAGTTTGTGGGCGAAACATAATGAATGGTGCTGACAAGAAACTTTGGAAAACAATGTGGATTCAGTCAAAATGCTGAATTCATAGAATTGTGCCCATTGTCGCATTACCCGATGGTGGGCGAATAATACTGATTGGCGCAGAAAAGAAAATTGGAAAACCAATTTGGATTTACTCAAAATGAATGAATGCCGCTGACAGATACTTTGGAAAACAATGTGGATTCACTCAAAGTGCTAACTTCATCGAGATGTGCACATTGCCTTGGCAAATTTAGAATGGCGCTGATGGTAACTTTGGAAATCAGTATGGATGTACTGAAAATGCATACTCCATCGACTTTGCACATTGCCGCCTTACCAGTTTATGGCCGAAACATAATGAATGGTGCTTACCAGAAACTTTGGAATTTAACGTGGATTCAGACAAAATTAATGGAATGGTGCACTTCGTCGTATTACCCGATGGTGGGGGAATAATACTGAATGGCGCTGACAAGCAAATTTGAAAACCAATATGGATTTATTCAAAATGAATGAATGCCGCTAACAGAAACTTTGGAAAACACTGTGGATTCACTCAAAGTGATTATTGATAGAGTTGTGCACATTGCCTCATTACCAGATGGAGGGCGAAACATAATGAATGGTGCTGACAAATAACTTTGGAAATCAATGTGGATAAACTCAAGTTGTTTCATTGACCGAGTTGTGCACATTGCATCATCATTACCATAAGGAGGGCGAACAATACTGAACGGCTTTGACAAGAAACTACGGAAACCAATGTGGATTCACTCAAAGTGTTAGAATCATCGACATGTGCACATTGCCTTGACAAATACAGAATGGCGCTGATGGGAAGTTTGGAAATTAGTTTGGATGTACTCAAAATGCATACTCCATCGAGTTGTGCACATTTCCGCATTACGACTTCACGGGCGAAACATAATGAATGGTGCTGACAAGAATCAATGTGGATTCACTCTAAATACTTATTTCATCGAATGGTGCACTTCGCCGTATTACCCGATGGTGGGGGAATAGTTCTGAATGGCGCTGACAAGCAAATTTGAAAACCAATTTGGATTTATTCAAAATGAATGAATGCCGCTAACAGAAACTTTGGAAAACAATGTGGATTCACTCAAAGTGATTATTGATAGAGTTGTGCACATTGCCTCATTACCAGATGGAGGGCGAAACATAATGAATGGTGCTGACAAATAACTTTGGAAATCAATGTGGGTAAACTCAAGTTGTTTCATTGACCGAGTTGTGCACATTGCATCATCATTACCATAAGGAGGGCGAACAATACTGAACGGCTTTGACAAGAAACTACGGAAACCAATGTGGATTCACTCAAAGTGTTAGAATCATCGACATGTGCACATTGCCTTGACAAATACAGAATGGCGCTGATGGGAAGTTTGGAAATTAGTTTGGATGTACTCAAAATGCATACTCCATCGAGTTGTGCACATTTCCGCATTACGACTTCACGGGCGAAACATAATGAATGGTGCTGACAAGAATCAATGTGGATTCACTCTAAATACTTATTTCATCGAATGGTGCACTTCGCCGTATTACCCGATGGTGGGGGAATAATTCTGAATGGTGCTGACAAGCAAATTTGAAAACCAATATGGATTTATTCAAAATGAATGAATGCCGCTGCCAGAAACTTTGGAAAACAACGTGGATTCACTCAAAGTGTTAGATTCATCGAGATGTGCACATTACCTTGACAAATGCAAGGTACCTACTCAAAATGCATCCTCCATCGAGTTGTGCACATTGCCGCATGATCAGTTCATGGGCGAACCATGATGAATGGTGCTTACCAGAAACTTTGGAATTTAATGTATATTCAGACAAAATGCTTAATTCATCGAATTGTGCACTTCGCCGTATTACCCGGTGGCGGGCGAATAATACTGAATGGCGCTAACAAGCAAATTTGAAAACCAATATGGATTTATTCAAAATGAATGAATGCCGCTGACAAGAAACTTCGGAATCCAATGTGGATTCACTCAAAGTGCTTACTTCATCGAGTTGTGCACATTGCCGCATTACCAGTTTATGGGCGAAACATAATGAATGATGCTGACAAGAAACTAAGTATATTAAGTATTTAGAGTGAATCCGCATTGATTTCCAAAGTTTCTTGTCAGCACCATTCATTATGTTTCGCCCGTAAAGTGGTAATGCGGCAATGTGCACAACTCGATGAACTAAGCACTTTGAGTACATCCATACTGATTTCCAAAATTTCCATCAGCGCCATTCTGTATTTGTCACGGCAATGTGCACATGTGGTTAATTCTAACACTTTGAGTGAATCCACATTGGTTTCCGACGTTTCTTGTCAACGCCATCTTCGGAAAGCAATGTGGATTGACTCAAAGTGCTTACTTCATCGAGTTGTGCACATTGCCGCATTACCAGTTTGTGGGCGAAACATAATGAATGGTGCTGACAAGAAACTTTGGAAAACAATGTGGATTCAGTCAAAATGCTGAATTCATAGAATTGTGCCCATTGTCGCATTACCCGATGGTGGGCGAATAATACTGATTGGCGCAGAAAAGAAAATTGGAAAACCAATTTGGATTTACTCAAAATGAATGAATGCCGCTGACAGATACTTTGGAAAACAATGTGGATTCACTCAAAGTGCTAACTTCATCGAGATGTGCACATTTAGAATGGCGCTGATGGTAACTTTGGAAATCAGTATGGAAGTACTGAAAATGCATACTCCATCGACTTTTCACATTGCCGCCTTACCAGTTTATGGCCGAAACATAATGAATGGTGCTTACCAGAAACTTTGGAATTTAACGTGGATTCAGACAAAATTAATCGAATGGTGCACTTCGTCGTATTACCCGATGGTGGGGGAATAATACTGAATGGCGCTGACAAGCAAATTTGAAAACCAATATGGATTTATTCAAAATGAATGAATGCCGCTAACAGAAACTTTGGAAAACACTGTGGATTCACGCAAAGTGATTATTGATAGAGTTGTGCACATTGCCTCATTACCAGATGGAGGGCGAAACATAATGAATGGTGCTGACAAATAACTTTGGAAATCAATGTGGATAAACTCAAGTTGTTTCATTGACCGAGTTGTGCACATTGCATCATCATTACCATAAGGAGGGCGAACAATACTGAACGGCTTTGACAAGAAACTACGGAAACCAATGTGGATTCACTCAAAGTGTTAGAATCATCGACATGTGCACATTGCCTTGACAAATACAGAATGGCGCTGATGGGAAGTTTGGAAATTAGTTTGGATGTACTCAAAATGCATACTCCATCGAGTTGTGCACATTTCCGCATTACGACTTCACGGGCGAAACATAATGAATGGTGCTGACAAGAATCAATGTGGATTCACTCTAAATACTTATTTCATCGAATGGTGCACTTCGCCGTATTACCCGATGGTGGGGGAATAGTTCTGAATGGCGCTGACAAGCAAATTTGAAAACCAATTTGGATTTATTCAAAATGAATGAATGCCGCTAACAGAAACTTTGGAAAACAATGTGGATTCACTCAAAGTGATTATTGATAGAGTTGTGCACATTGCCTCATTACCAGATGGAGGGCGAAACATAATGAATGGTGCTGACAAATAACTTTGGAAATCAATGTGGGTAAACTCAAGTTGTTTCATTGACCGAGTTGTGCACATTGCATCATCATTACCATAAGGAGGGCGAACAATACTGAACGGCTTTGACAAGAAACTACGGAAACCAGTGTGGATTCACTCAAAGTGTTAGAATCATCGACATGTGCACATTGCCTTGACAAATACAGAATGGCGCTGATGGGAAGTTTGGAAATTAGTTTGGATGTACTCAAAATGCATACTCCATCGAGTTGTGCACATTTCCGCATTACGACTTCACGGGCGAAACATAATGAATGGTGCTGACAAGAATCAATGTGGATTCACTCTAAATACTTATTTCATCGAATGGTGCACTTCGCCGTATTACCCGATGGTGGGGGAATAATTCTGAATGGTGCTGACAAGCAAATTTGAAAACCAATATGGATTTATTCAAAATGAATGAATGCCGCTAACAGAAACTTTGGAAAACAACGTGGATTCACTCAAAGTGTTAGATTCATCGAGATGTGCACATTACCTTGACAAATGCAAGGTACCTACTCAAAATGCATCCTCCATCGAGTTGTGCACATTGCCGCATGATCAGTTCATGGGCGAACCATGATGAATGGTGCTTACCAGAAACTTTGGAATTTAATGTATATTCAGACAAAATGCTTAATTCATCGAATTGTGCACTTCGCCGTATTACCCGGTGGCGGGCGAATAATACTGAATGGCGCTAACAAGCAAATTTGAAAACCAATATGGATTTATTCAAAATGAATGAATGCCGCTGACAAGAAACTTCGGAATCCAATGTGGATTCACTCAAAGTGCTTACTTCATCGAGTTGTGCACATTGCCGCATTACCAGTTTATGGGCGAAACATAATGAATGATGCTGACAAGAAACTAAGTATATTAAGTATTTAGAGTGAATCCGCATTGATTTCCAAAGTTTCTTGTCAGCACCATTCATTATGTTTCGCCCGTAAAGTGGTAATGCGGCAATGTGCACAACTCGATGAACTAAGCACTTTGAGTACATCCATACTGATTTCCAAAATTTCCATCAGCGCCATTCTGTATTTGTCACGGCAATGTGCACATGTGGTTAATTCTAACACTTTGAGTGAATCCACATTGGTTTCCGACGTTTCTTGTCAACGCCATCTTCGGAAAGCAATGTGGATTGACTCAAAGTGCTTACTTCATCGAGTTGTGCACATTGCCGCATTACCAGTTTGTGGGCGAAACATAATGAATGGTGCTGACAAGAAACTTTGGAAAACAATGTGGATTCAGTCAAAATGCTGAATTCATAGAATTGTGCCCATTGTCGCATTACCCGATGGTGGGCGAATAATACTGATTGGCGCAGAAAAGAAAATTGGAAAACCAATTTGGATTTACTCAAAATGAATGAATGCCGCTGACAGATACTTTGGAAAACAATGTGGATTCACTCAAAGTGCTAACTTCATCGAGATGTGCACATTTAGAATGGCGCTGATGGAAACTTTGGAAATCAGTATGGATGTACTGAAAATGCATACTCCATCGACTTTTCACATTGCCGCCTTACCAGTTTATGGCCGAAACATAATGAATGGTGCTTACCAGAAACTTTGGAATTTAACGTGGATTCAGACAAAATTAATCGAATGGTGCACTTCGTCGTATTACCCGATGGTGGGGGAATAATACTGAATGGCGCTGACAAGCAAATTTGAAAACCAATATGGATTTATTCAAAATGAATGAATGCCGCTAACAGAAACTTTGGAAAACACTGTGGATTCACGCAAAGTGATTATTGATAGAGTTGTGCACATTGCCTCATTACCAGATGGAGGGCGAAACATAATGAATGGTGCTGACAAATAACTTTGGAAATCAATGTGGATAAACTCAAGTTGTTTCATTGACCGAGTTGTGCACATTGCATCATCATTACCATAAGGAGGGCGAACAATACTGAACGGCTTTGACAAGAAACTACGGAAACCAATGTGGATTCACTCAAAGTGTTAGAATCATCGACATGTGCACATTGCCTTGACAAATACAGAATGGCGCTGATGGGAAGTTTGGAAATTAGTTTGGATGTACTCAAAATGCATACTCCATCGAGTTGTGCACATTTCCGCATTACGACTTCACGGGCGAAACATAATGAATGGTGCTGACAAGAATCAATGTGGATTCACTCTAAATACTTATTTCATCGAATGGTGCACTTCGCCGTATTACCCGATGGTGGGGGAATAGTTCTGAATGGCGCTGACAAGCAAATTTGAAAACCAATTTGGATTTATTCAAAATGAATGAATGCCGCTAACAGAAACTTTGGAAAACAATGTGGATTCACTCAAAGTGATTATTGATAGAGTTGTGCACATTGCCTCATTACCAGATGGAGGGCGAAACATAATGAATGGTGCTGACAAATAACTTTGGAAATCAATGTGGATAAACTCAAGTTGTTTCATTGACCGAGTTGTGCACATTGCATCATCATTACCATAAGGAGGGCGAACAATACTGAACGGCTTTGACAAGAAACTACGGAAACCAATGTGGATTCACTCAAAGTGTTAGAATCATCGACATGTGCACATTGCCTTGACAAATACAGAATGGCGCTGATGGGAAGTTTGGAAATTAGTTTGGATGTACTCAAAATGCATACTCCATCGAGTTGTGCACATTTCCGCATTACGACTTCACGGGCGAAACATAATGAATGGTGCTGACAAGAATCAATGTGGATTCACTCTAAATACTTATTTCATCGAATGGTGCACTTCGCCGTATTACCCGATGGTGGGGGAATAATTCTGAATGGTGCTGACAAGCAAATTTGAAAACCAATATGGATTTATTCAAAATGAATGAATGCCGCTGCCAGAAACTTTGGAAAACAACGTGGATTCACTCAAAGTGTTAGATTCATCGAGATGTGCACATTACCTTGACAAATGCAAGGTACCTACTCAAAATGCATCCTCCATCGAGTTGTGCACATTGCCGCATGATCAGTTCATGGGCGAACCATGATGAATGGTGCTTACCAGAAACTTTGGAATTTAATGTATATTCAGACAAAATGCTTAATTCATCGAATTGTGCACTTCGCCGTATTACCCGGTGGCGGGCGAATAATACTGAATGGCGCTAACAAGCAAATTTGAAAACCAATATGGATTTATTCAAAATGAATGAATGCCGCTGACAAGAAACTTCGGAATCCAATGTGGATTCACTCAAAGTGCTTACTTCATCGAGTTGTGCACATTGCCGCATTACCAGTTTATGGGCGAAACATAATGAATGATGCTGACAAGAAACTAAGTATATTAAGTATTTAGAGTGAATCCGCATTGATTTCCAAAGTTTCTTGTCAGCACCATTCATTATGTTTCGCCCGTAAAGTGGTAATGCGGCAATGTGCACAACTCGATGAACTAAGCACTTTGAGTACATCCATACTGATTTCCAAAATTTCCATCAGCGCCATTCTGTATTTGTCACGGCAATGTGCACATGTGGTTAATTCTAACACTTTGAGTGAATCCACATTGGTTTCCGACGTTTCCTGTCAACGCCATCTTCGGAAAGCAATGTGGATTGACTCAAAGTGCTTACTTCATCGAGTTGTGCACATTGCCGCATTACCAGTTTGTGGGCGAAACATCATGAATGGTGCTGACAAGAAACTTTGGAAAACAATGTGGATTCAGTCAAAATGCTGAATTCATAGAATTGTGCCCATTGTCGCATTACCCGATGGTGGGCGAATAATACTGATTGGCGCAGAAAAGAAAATTGGAAAACCAATTTGGATTTACTCAAAATGAATGAATGCCGCTGACAGATACTTTGGAAAACAATGTGGATTCACTCAAAGTGCTAACTTCATCGAGATGTGCACATTGCCTTGGCAAATTTAGAATGGCGCTGATGGTAACTTTGGAAATCAGTATGGATGTACTGGAAATGCATACTCCATCGACTTTGCACATTGCCGCCTTACCAGTTTATGGCCGAAACATAATGAATGGTGCTTACCAGAAACTTTGGAATTTAACGTGGATTCAGACAAAATTAATCGAATGGCGCACTTCGTCGTATTACCCGATGGTGGGGGAATAATACTGAATGGCGCTGACAAGCAAATTTGAAAACCAATATGGATTTATTCAAAATGAATGAATGCCGCTAACAGAAACTTTGGAAAACACTGTGGATTCACTCAAAGTGATTATTGATAGAGTTGTGCACATTGCCTCATTACCAGATGGAGGGCGAAACATAATGAATGGTGCTGACAAATAACTTTGGAAATCAATGTGGATAAACTCAAGTTGTTTCATTGACCGAGTTGTGCACATTGCATCATCATTACCATAAGGAGGGCGAACAATACTGAACGGCTTTGACAAGAAACTACGGAAACCAATGTGGATTCACTCAAAGTGTTAGAATCATCGACATGTGCACATTGCCTTGACAAATACAGAATGGCGCTGATGGGAAGTTTGGAAATTAGTTTGGATGTACTCAAAATGCATACTCCATCGAGTTGTGCACATTTCCGCATTACGACTTCACGGGCGAAACATAATGAATGGTGCTGACAAGAATCAATGTGGATTCACTCTAAATACTTATTTCATCGAATGGTGCACTTCGCCGTATTACCCGATGGTGGGGGAATAATTCTGAATGGCGCTGACAAGCAAATTTGAAAACCAATATGGATTTATTCAAAATGAATGAATGCCGCTGCCAGAAACTTTGGAAAACAACGTGGATTCACTCAAAGTGTGAGATTCATCGAGATGTGCACATTGCCTTGGCAAATTTAGAATGACGCTTTGGAAACTTTGGAAATCAGTATGGATGTACTCAAAATGCATCCTCCATCGAGTTGTGCACATTGCCGCATGACCAGTTCATGGGCGAACCATGATGAATGCCGCTGACAGAACCTTTGGAAATCAATGTGGCTGCACTCACAATGCTTAAATCATCGAATTGTACACTTTGCCTCATTACCCGATGGTAATAATGTAACTGAATGGCGCTGTCTGGATGTACTCAAAATGCTTCGTCCATCGCGTTGTGCTTATTGCCGCATTACCACTTTACGGGCGAAACATAATGAATGGTGCTGACAAGAAACTTTGGAAATCAGTGTGGATTCACTCTAAAAGCTTAATTGAACGAGTTATTCACAATGCCTCATTACCATATGGAGGGCGAATAATACCGAATGGCGTTGACAAGAAACGTCGGGAACCAATGTGGATTCACTCAAAGTGTTAGAACCATCGACATGTGCACATTGCCTTGACAAATACAGAATGGCGCTGATGGAAATTTTGGAAATTAGTATGGATGTACTCAAAGTGCTTAGTTTATCGAGTTGTGCACATTGCCGCATTACAAGTTTGTGGGCGAAAGATAATGAATGATGCTGACAAGACACCTTGGAAAACAATGTGGATTCAGTCAAAATGCTGAATTCATAGAATTGTGCCCATTGTCGCATTACCCGATGGTGGGCGAATAATACTGATTGGAGCAGAAAAGAAAATTTGAAAACCAATTTGGATTTACTCAAAATGAATGAATGCCGCTGACAGATACTTTTCAAAACAATGTGGATTCACTCAAAGTGCTAACTTCATCGAGATGTGCACATTGCCTTGGCAAATTTAGAATGGCGCTGATGGTAACTTTGGAAATCAGTATGGGTGTACTGAAAATGCATACTCCATCGACTTTGCACATTGCCGCCTTACCAGTTTACGGCCGAAACATAATGAATGGTGCTTACCAGAAACTTTGGAAAACAATGTGGATTCACTCTAAATACTTATTTCACCGAATAGTGCACATTGCCACGTTACCCGGTGGCGGGCGAATAATACTGAATGGCGCTAACAAGCAAATTTGAAAACCAATATGGATTTATTCAAAATGAATGAATGCCGCTGTCAGAAACTTTGGAAAACAATGTGGATTCACTCAAAGTGTTAGATTCATCGAGATGTGCACATTGCCTTGGCAAATTTAGAATGACGCTTTGGAAACTTTGGAAATCAGTATGGATGTACTCAAAATGCATCCTCCATCGAGTTGTGCACATTGCCGCATGACCAGTTCATGGGCGAACCATGATGAATGCCGCTGACAGAACCTTTGGAAATCAATGTGGCTGCACTCACAATGCTTAAATCATCGAATTGTACACTTTGCCTCATTACCCGATGGTAATAATGTAACTGAATGGCGCTGTCTGGATGTACTCAAAATGCTTCGTCCATCGCGTTGTGCTTATTGCCGCATTACCACTTTACGGGCGAAACATAATGAATGGTGCTGACAAGAAACTTTGGAAATCAATGTGGATTCACTCTAAAAGCTTAATTGAACGAGTTATTCACAATGCCTCATTACCATATGGAGGGCGAATAATACCGAATGGCGTTGACAAGAAACGTCGGGAACCAATGTGGATTCACTCAAAGTGTTAGAATCATCGACATGTGGACATTCCTTGACAAATACAGAATGGCGCTGATGGGAAGTTTGGAAATTAGTTTGGATGTACTCAAAATGCATACTCCATCGAGTTGTGCACATTTCCGCATTACGACTTCACGGGCGAAACATAATGAATGGTGCTGACAAGAATCAATGTGGATTCACTCTAAATACTTATTTCATCGAATGGTGCACTTCGCCGTATTACCCGATGGTGGGGGAATAATTCTGAATGGTGCTCACAAGCAAATTTGAAAACCAATATGGATTTATTCAAAATGAATGAATGCCGCTGACAAGAAACTTCGGAATCCAATGTGGATTCACTCAAAGTGCTTACTTCATCGAGTTGTGCACATTGCCGCATTACCAGTTTATGGGCGATACATAATGAATGATGCTGACAAGAAACTAAGTATATTAAGTATTTAGAGTGAATCCGCATTGATTTCCAAAGTTTCTTGTCAGCACCATTCATTATGTTTCGCCCGTAAAGTGGTAATGCGGCAATGTGCACAACTCGATGAACTAAGCACTTTGAGTACATCCATACTGATTTCCAAAATTTCCATCAGCGCCATTCTGTATTTGTCACGGCAATGTGCACATGTGGTTAATTCTAACACTTTGAGTGAATCCACATTGGTTTCCGACGTTTCTTGTCAACGCCATCTTCGGAAAGCAATGTGGATTGACTCAAAGTGCTTACTTCATCGAGTTGTGCACATTGCCGCATTACCAGTTTGTGGGCGAAACATCATGAATGGTGCTGACAAGAAACTTTGGAAAACAATGTGGATTCAGTCAAAATGCTGAATTCATAGAATTGTGCCCATTGTCGCATTACCCGATGGTGGGCGAATAATACTGATTGGCGCAGAAAAGAAAATTGGAAAACCAATTTGGATTTACTCAAAATGAATGAATGCCGCTGACAGATACTTTGGAAAACAATGTGGATTCACTCAAAGTGCTAACTTCATCGAGATGTGCACATTGCCTTGGCAAATTTAGAATGGCGCTGATGGTAACTTTGGAAATCAGTATGGATGTACTGGAAATGCATACTCCATCGACTTTGCACATTGCCGCCTTACCAGTTTATGGCCGA
This sequence comes from Mustelus asterias, assembly GCF_964213995.1. NCBI lineage: Eukaryota > Metazoa > Chordata > Chondrichthyes > Carcharhiniformes > Triakidae > Mustelus > Mustelus asterias. The sequence continues at coordinate 47,357,647 of NC_135822.1, read as the reverse complement.
AACATAATGAATGGTGCTTACCAGAAACTTTGGAATTTAACGTGGATTCAGACAAAATTAATCGAATGGTGCACTTCGTCGTATTACCCGATGGTGGGGGAATAATACTGAATGGCGCTGACAAGCAAATTTGAAAACCAATATGGATTTATTCAAAATGAATGAATGCCGCTAACAGAAACTTTGGAAAACACTGTGGATTCACTCAAAGTGATTATTGATAGAGTTGTGCACATTGCCTCATTACCAGATGGAGGGCGAAACATAATGAATGGTGCTGACAAATAACTTTGGAAATCAATGTGGATGAACTCAAGTTGTTTCATTGACCGAGTTGTGCACATTGCATCATCATTACCATAAGGAGGGCGAACAATACTTGAACGGCTTTGACAAGAAACTACGGAAACCAATGTGGATTCACTCAAAGTGTTAGAATCATCGACATGTGCACATTGCCTTGACAAATACAGAATGGCGCTGATGGGAAGTTTGGAAATTAGTTTGGATGTACTCAAAATGCATACTCCATCGAGTTGTGAACATTTCCGCATTACGACTTCACGGGCGAAACATAATGAATGGTGCTGACAAGAATCAATGTGGATTCACTCTAAATACTTATTTCATCGAATGGTGCACTTCGCCGTATTACCCGATGGTGGGGGAATAATTCTGAATGGCGCTGACAAGCAAATTTGAAAACCAATATGGATTTATTCAAAATGAATGAATGCCGCTGCCAGAAACTTTGGAAAACAACGTGGATTCACTCAAAGTGTTAGATTCATCGAGATGTGCACATTGCCTTGGCAAATTTAGAATGACGCTTTGGAAACTTTGGAAATCAGTATGGATGTACTCAAAATGCATCCTCCATCGAGTTGTGCACATTGCCGCATGACCAGTTCATGGGCGAACCATGATGAATGCCGCTGACAGAACCTTTGGAAATCAATGTGGGTGCACTCACAATGCTTAAATCATCGAATTGTACACTTTGCCTCATTACCCGATGGTAATAATGTAACTGAATGGCGCTGTCTGGATGTACTCAAAATGCTTCGTCCATCGCGTTGTGCTTATTGCCGCATTACCACTTTACGGGCGAAACATAATGAATGGTGCTGACAAGAAACTTTGGAAATCAGTGTGGATTCACACTAAAAGCTTAATTGAACGAGTTATTCACAATGCCTCATTACCATATGGAGGGCGAATAATACCGAATGGCGTTGACAAGAAACGTCGGGAACCAATGTGGATTCACTCAAAGTGTTAGAACCATCGACATGTGCACATTGCCTTGACAAATACAGAATGGCGCTGATGGAAATTTTGGAAATTAGTATGGATGTACTCAAAGTGCTTAGTTTATCGAGTTGTGCACATTGCCGCATTACAAGTTTGTGGGCGAAAGATAATGAATGATGCTGACAAGACACCTTGGAAAACAATGTGGATTCAGTCAAAATGCTGAATTCATAGAATTGTGCCCATTGTCGCATTACCCGATGGTGGGCGAATAATACTCATTGGAGCAGAAAAGAAAATTTGAAAACCAATTTGGATTTACTCAAAATGAATGAATGCCGCTGACAGATACTTTTCAAAACAATGTGGATTCACTCAAAGTGCTAACTTCATCGAGATGTGCACATTGCCTTGGCAAATTTAGAATGGCGCTGATGGTAACTTTGGAAATCAGTATGGGTGTACTGAAAATGCATACTCCATCGACTTTGCACATTGCCGCCTTACCAGTTTATGGCCGAAACATAATGAATGGTGCTTACCAGAAACTTTGGAAAACAATGTGGATTCACTCTAAATACTTATTTCACCGAATAGTGCACATTGCCACGTTACCCGGTGGCGGGCGAATAATACTGAATGGCGCTAACAAGCAAATTTGAAAACCAATATGGATTTATTCAAAATGAATGAATGCCGCTGCCAGAAACTTTGGAAAACAATGTGGATTCACTCAAAGTGTTAGATTCATCGAGATGTGCACATTGCCTTGGCAAATTTAGAATGACGCTTTGGAAACTTTGGAAATCAGTATGGATGTACTCAAAATGCATCCTCCATCGAGTTGTGCACATTGCCGCATGACCAGTTCATGGGCGAACCATGATGAATGCCGCTGACAGAACCTTTGGAAATCAATGTGGCTGCACTCACAATGCTTAAATCATCGAATTGTACACTTTGCCTCATTACCCGATGGTAATAATGTAACTGAATGGCGCTGTCTGGATGTACTCAAAATGCTTCGTCCATCGCGTTGTGCTTATTGCCGCATTACCACTTTACGGGCGAAACATAATGAATGGTGCTGACAAGAAACTTTGGAAATCAATGTGGATTCACTCTAAAAGCTTAATTGAACGAGTTATTCACAATGCCTCATTACCATATGGAGGGCGAATAATACCGAATGGCGTTGACAAGAAACGTCGGGAACCAATGTGGATTCACTCAAAGTGTTAGAATCATCGACATGTGCACATTGCCTTGACAAATACAGAATGGCGCTGATGGGAAGTTTGGAAATTAGTTTGGATGTACTCAAAATGCATACTCCATCGAGTTGTGCACATTTCCGCATTACGACTTCACGGGCGAAACATAATGAATGGTGCTGACAAGAATCAATGTGGATTCACTCTAAATACTTATTTCATCGAATGGTGCACTTCGCCGTATTACCCGATGGTGGGGGAATAATTCTGAATGGTGCTGACAAGCAAATTTGAAAACCAATATGGATTTATTCAAAATGAATGAATGCCGCTGCCAGAAACTTTGGAAAACAACGTGGATTCACTCAAAGTGTTAGATTCATCGAGATGTGCACATTACCATGACAAATGCAAGGTACCTACTCAAAATGCATCCTCCATCGAGTTGTGCACATTGCCGCATGATCAGTTCATGGGCGAACCATGATGAATGGTGCTTACCAGAAACTTTGGAATTTAATGTATATTCAGACAAAATGCTTAATTCATCGAATTGTGCACTTCGCCGTATTACCCGGTGGCGGGCGAATAATACTGAATGGCGCTAACAAGCAAATTTGAAAACCAATATGGATTTATTCAAAATGAATGAATGCCGCTGACAAGAAACTTCGGAATCCAATGTGGATTCACTCAAAGTGCTTACTTCATCGAGTTGTGCACATTGCCGCATTACCAGTTTATGGGCGAAACATAATGAATGATGCTGACAAGAAACTAAGTATATTAAGTATTTAGAGTGAATCCGCATTGATTTCCAAAGTTTCTTGTCAGCACCATTCATTATGTTTCGCCCGTAAAGTGGTAATGCGGCAATGTGCACAACTCGATGAACTAAGCACTTTGAGTACATCCAAACTGATTTCCAAAATTTCCATCAGCGCCATTCTGTATTTGTCACGGCAATGTGCACATGTGGTTAATTCTAACACTTTGAGTGAATCCACATTGGTTTCCGACGTTTCTTGTCAACGCCATCTTCGGAAAGCAATGTGGATTCACTCAAAGTGCTTACTTCATCGAGTTGTGCACATTGCCGCATTACCAGTTTGTGGGCGAAACATCATGAATGGTGCTGACAAGAAACTTTGGAAAACAATGTGGATTCAGTCAAAATGCTGAATTCATAGAATTGTGCCCATTGTCGCATTACCCGATGGTGGGCGAATAATACTGATTGGCGCAGAAAAGAAAATTGGAAAACCAATTTGGATTTACTCAAAATGAATGAATGCCGCTGACAGATACTTTGGAAAACAATGTGGATTCACTCAAAGTGCTAACTTCATCGAGATGTGCACATTGCCTTGGCAAATTTAGAATGGCGCTGATGGTAACTTTGGAAATCAGTATGGATGTACTGGAAATGCATACTCCATCGACTTTGCACATTGCCGCCTTACCAGTTTATGGCCGAAACATAATGAATGGTGCTTACCAGAAACTTTGGAATTTAACGTGGATTCAGACAAAATTAATCGAATGGTGCACTTCGTCGTATTACCCGATGGTGGGGGAATAATACTGAATGGCGCTGACAAGCAAATTTGAAAACCAATATGGATTTATTCAAAATGAATGAATGCCGCTAACAGAAACTTTGGAAAACACTGTGGATTCACTCAAAGTGATTATTGATAGAGTTGTGCACATTGCCTCATTACCAGATGGAGGGCGAAACATAATGAATGGTGCTGACAAATAACTTTGGAAATCAATGTGGATAAACTCAAGTTGTTTCATTGACCGAGTTGTGCACATTGCATCATCATTACCATAAGGAGGGCGAACAATACTTGAACGGCTTTGACAAGAAACTACGGAAACCAATGTGGATTCACTCAAAGTGTTAGAATCATCGACATGTGCACATTGCCTTGACAAATACAGAATGGCGCTGATGGGAAGTTTGGAAATTAGTTTGGATGTACTCAAAATGCATACTCCATCGAGTTGTGAACATTTCCGCATTACGACTTCACGGGCGAAACATAATGAATGGTGCTGACAAGAATCAATGTGGATTCACTCTAAATACTTATTTCATCGAATGGTGCACTTCGCCGTATTACCCGATGGTGGGGGAATAATTCTGAATGGCGCTGACAAGCAAATTTGAAAACCAATATGGATTTATTCAAAATGAATGAATGCCGCTGCCAGAAACTTTGGAAAACAACGTGGATTCACTCAAAGTGTGAGATTCATCGAGATGTGCACATTGCCTTGGCAAATTTAGAATGACGCTTTGGAAACTTTGGAAATCAGTATGGATGTACTCAAAATGCATCCTCCATCGAGTTGTGCACATTGCCGCATGACCAGTTCATGGGCGAACCATGATGAATGCCGCTGACAGAACCTTTGGAAATCAATGTGGCTGCACTCACAATGCTTAAATCATCGAATTGTACACTTTGCCTCATTACCCGATGGTAATAATGTAACTGAATGGCGCTGTCTGGATGTACTCAAAATGCTTCGTCCATCGCGTTGTGCTTATTGCCGTATTACCACTTTACGGGCGAAACATAATGAATGGTGCTGACAAGAAACTTTGGAAATCAGTGTGGATTCACACTAAAAGCTTAATTGAACGAGTTATTCACAATGCCTCATTACCATATGGAGGGCGAATAATACCGAATGGCGTTGACAAGAAACGTCGGGAACCAATGTGGATTCACTCAAAGTGTTAGAACCATCGACATGTGCACATTGCCTTGACAAATACAGAATGGCGCTGATGGAAATTTTGGAAATTAGTATGGATGTACTCAAAGTGCTTAGTTTATCGAGTTGTGCACATTGCCGCATTACAAGTTTGTGGGCGAAAGATAATGAATGATGCTGACAAGACACCTTGGAAAACAATGTGGATTCAGTCAAAATGCTGAATTCATAGAATTGTGCCCATTGTCGCATTACCCGATGGTGGGCGAATAATACTGATTGGAGCAGAAAAGAAAATTTGAAAACCAATTTGGATTTACTCAAAATGAATGAATGCCGCTGACAGATACTTTTCAAAACAATGTGGATTCACTCAAAGTGCTAACTTCATCGAGATGTGCACATTGCCTTGGCAAATTTAGAATGGCGCTGATGGTAACTTTGGAAATCAGTATGGGTGTACTGAAAATGCATACTCCATCGACTTTGCACATTGCCGCCTTACCAGTTTATGGCCGAAACATAATGAATGGTGCTTACCAGAAACTTTGGAAAACAATGTGGATTCACTCTAAATACTTATTTCACCGAATAGTGCACATTGCCACGTTACCCGGTGGCGGGCGAATAATACTGAATGGCGCTAACAAGCAAATTTGAAAACCAATATGGATTTATTCAAAATGAATGAATGCCGCTGTCAGAAACTTTGGAAAACAATGTGGATTCACTCAAAGTGTTAGATTCATCGAGATGTGCACATTGCCTTGGCAAATTTAGAATGACGCTTTGGAAACTTTGGAAATCAGTATGGATGTACTCAAAATGCATCCTCCATCGAGTTGTGCACATTGCCGCATGACCAGTTCATGGGCGAACCATGATGAATGCCGCTGACAGAACCTTTGGAAATCAATGTGGCTGCACTCACAATGCTTAAATCATCGAATTGTACACTTTGCCTCATTACCCGATGGTAATAATGTAACTGAATGGCGCTGTCTGGATGTACTCAAAATGCTTCGTCCATCGCGTTGTGCTTATTGCCGCATTACCACTTTACGGGCGAAACATAATGAATGGTGCTGACAAGAAACTTTGGAAATCAATGTGGATTCACTCTAAAAGCTGAATTGAACGAGTTATTCACAATGCCTCATTACCATATGGAGGGCGAATAATACCGAATGGCGTTGACAAGAAACGTCGGGAACCAATGTGGATTCACTCAAAGTGTTAGAATCATCGACATGTGCACATTGCCTTGACAAATACAGAATGGCGCTGATGGGAAGTTTGGAAATTAGTTTGGATGTACTCAAAATGCATACTCCATCGAGTTGTGCACATTTCCGCATTACGACTTCACGGGCGAAACATAATGAATGGTGCTGACAAGAATCAATGTGGATTCACTCTAAATACTTATTTCATCGAATGGTGCACTTCGCCGTATTACCCGATGGTGGGGGAATAATTCTGAATGGTGCTGACAAGCAAATTTGAAAACCAATATGGATTTATTCAAAATGAATGAATGCCGCTAACAGAAACTTTGGAAAACAACGTGGATTCACTCAAAGTGTTAGATTCATCGAGATGTGCACATTACCTTGACAAATGCAAGGTACCGACTCAAAATGCATCCTCCATCGAGTTGTGCACATTGCCGCATGATCAGTTCATGGGCGAACCATGATGAATGGTGCTTACCAGAAACTTTGGAATTTAATGTATATTCAGACAAAATGCTTAATTCATCGAATTGTGCACTTCGCCGTATTACCCGGTGGCGGGCGAATAATACTGAATGGCGCTAACAAGCAAATTTGAAAACCAATATGGATTTATTCAAAATGAATGAATGCCGCTGACAAGAAACTTCGGAATCCAATGTGGATTCACTCAAAGTGCTTACTTCATCGAGTTGTGCACATTGCCGCATTACCAGTTTATGGGCGAAACATAATGAATGATGCTGACAAGAAACTAAGTATATTAAGTATTTAGAGTGAATCCGCATTGATTTCCAAAGTTTCTTGTCAGCACCATTCATTATGTTTCGCCCGTAAAGTGGTAATGCGGCAATGTGCACAACTCGATGAACTAAGCACTTTGAGTACATCCATACTGATTTCCAAAATTTCCATCAGCGCCATTCTGTATTTGTCACGGCAATGTGCACATGTGGTTAATTCTAACACTTTGAGTGAATCCACATTGGTTTCCGACGTTTCTTGTCAACGCCATCTTCGGAAAGCAATGTGGATTGACTCAAAGTGCTTACTTCATCGAGTTGTGCACATTGCCGCATTACCAGTTTGTGGGCGAAACATAATGAATGGTGCTGACAAGAAACTTTGGAAAACACTGTGGATTCACTCAAAGTGATTATTGATAGAGTTGTGCACATTGCCTCATTACCAGATGGAGGGCGAAACATAATGAATGGTGCTGACAAATAACTTTGGAAATCAATGTGGATAAACTCAAGTTGTTTCATTGACCGAGTTGTGCACATTGCATCATCATTACCATAAGGAGGGCGAACAATACTGAACGGCTTTGACAAGAAACTACGGAAACCAATGTGGATTCACTCAAAGTGTTAGAATCATCGACATGTGCACATTGCCTTGACAAATACAGAATGGCGCTGATGGGAAGTTTGGAAATTAGTTTGGATGTACTCAAAATGCATACTCCATCGAGTTGTGCACATTTCCGCATTACGACTTCACGGGCGAAACATAATGAATGGTGCTGACAAGAATCAATGTGGATTCACTCTAAATACTTATTTCATCGAATGGTGCACTTCGCCGTATTACCCGATGGTGGGGGAATAATACTGAATGGCGCTGACAAGCAAATTTGAAAACCAATATGGATTTATTCAAAATGAATGAATGCCGCTGCCAGAAACTTTGGAAAACAACGTGGATTCACTCAAAGTGTGAGATTCATCGAGATGTGCACATTGCCTTGGCAAATTTAGAATGACGCTTTGGAAACTTTGGAAATCAGTATGGATGTACTCAAAATGCATCCTCCATCGAGTTGTGCACATTGCCGCATGACCAGTTCATGGGCGAACCATGATGAATGCCGCTGACAGAACCTTTGGAAATCAATGTGGCTGCACTCACAATGCTTAAATCATCGAATTGTACACTTTGCCTCATTACCCGATGGTAATAATGTAACTGAATGGCGCTGTCTGGATGTACTCAAAATGCTTCGTCCATCGCGTTGTGCTTATTGCCGCATTACCACTTTACGGGCGAAACATAATGAATGGTGCTGACAAGAAACTTTGGAAATCAGTGTGGATTCACTCTAAAAGCTTAATTGAACGAGTTATTCACAATGCCTCATTACCATATGGAGGGCGAATAATACCGAATGGCGTTGACAAGAAACGTCGGGAACCAATGTGGATTCACTCAAAGTGTTAGAACCATCGACATGTGCACATTGCCTTGACAAATACAGAATGGCGCTGATGGAAATTTTGGAAATTAGTATGGATGTACTCAAAGTGCTTAGTTTATCGAGTTGTGCACATTGCCGCATTACAAGTTTGTGGGCGAAAGATAATGAATGATGCTGACAAGACACCTTGGAAAACAATGTGGATTCAGTCAAAATGCTGAATTCATAGAATTGTGCCCATTGTCGCATTACCCGATGGTGGGCGAATAATACTGATTGGAGCAGAAAAGAAAATTTGAAAACCAATTTGGATTTACTCAAAATGAATGAATGCCGCTGACAGATACTTTTCAAAACAATGTGGATTCACTCAAAGTGCTAACTTCATCGAGATGTGCACATTGCCTTGGCAAATTTAGAATGGCGCTGATGGTAACTTTGGAAATCAGTATGGGTGTACTGAAAATGCATACTCCATCGACTTTGCACATTGCCGCCTTACCAGTTTACGGCCGAAACATAATGAATGGTGCTTACCAGAAACTTTGGAAAACAATGTGGATTCACTCTAAATACTTATTTCACCGAATAGTGCACATTGCCACGTTACCCGGTGGCGGGCGAATAATACTGAATGGCGCTAACAAGCAAATTTGAAAACCAATATGGATTTATTCAAAATGAATGAATGCCGCTGTCAGAAACTTTGGAAAACAATGTGGATTCACTCAAAGTGTTAGATTCATCGAGATGTGCACATTGCCTTGGCAAATTTAGAATGACGCTTTGGAAACTTTGGAAATCAGTATGGATGTACTCAAAATGCATCCTCCATCGAGTTGTGCACATTGCCGCATGACCAGTTCATGGGCGAACCATGATGAATGCCGCTGACAGAACCTTTGGAAATCAATGTGGCTGCACTCACAATGCTTAAATCATCGAATTGTACACTTTGCCTCATTACCCGATGGTAATAATGTAACTGAATGGCGCTGTCTGGATGTACTCAAAATGCTTCGTCCATCGCGTTGTGCTTATTGCCGCATTACCACTTTACGGGCGAAACATAATGAATGGTGCTGACAAGAAACTTTGGAAATCAATGTGGATTCACTCTAAAAGCTTAATTGAACGAGTTATTCACAATGCCTCATTACCATATGGAGGGCGAATAATACCGAATGGCGTTGACAAGAAACGTCGGGAACCAATGTGGATTCACTCAAAGTGTTAGAATCATCGACATGTGGACATTCCTTGACAAATACAGAATGGCGCTGATGGGAAGTTTGGAAATTAGTTTGGATGTACTCAAAATGCATACTCCATCGAGTTGTGCACATTTCCGCATTACGACTTCACGGGCGAAACATAATGAATGGTGCTGACAAGAATCAATGTGGATTCACTCTAAATACTTATTTCATCGAATGGTGCACTTCGCCGTATTACCCGATGGTGGGGGAATAATTCTGAATGGTGCTGACAAGCAAATTTGAAAACCAATATGGATTTATTCAAAATGAATGAATGCCGCTGACAAGAAACTTCGGAATCCAATGTGGATTCACTCAAAGTGCTTACTTCATCGAGTTGTGCACATTGCCGCATTACCAGTTTATGGGCGAAACATAATGAATGATGCTGACAAGAAACTATGTATATTAAGTATTTAGAGTGAATCCGCATTGATTTCCAAAGTTTCTTGTCAGCACCATTCATTATGTTTCGCCCGTAAAGTGGTAATGCGGCAATGTGCACAACTCGATGAACTAAGCACTTTGAGTACATCCATACTGATTTCCAAAATTTCCATCAGCGCCATTCTGTATTTGTCACGGCAATGTGCACATGTGGTTAATTCTAACACTTTGAGTGAATCCACATTGGTTTCCGACGTTTCTTGTCAACGCCATCTTCGGAAAGCAATGTGGATTGACTCAAAGTGCTTACTTCATCGAGTTGTGCACATTGCCGCATTACCAGTTTGTGGGCGAAACATCATGAATGGTGCTGACAAGAAACTTTGGAAAACAATGTGGATTCAGTCAAAATGCTGAATTCATAGAATTGTGCCCATTGTCGCATTACCCGATGGTGGGCGAATAATACTGATTGGCGCAGAAAAGAAAATTGGAAAACCAATTTGGATTTACTCAAAATGAATGAATGCCGCTGACCGATACTTTGGAAAACAATGTGGATTCACTCAAAGTGCTAACTTCATCGAGATGTGCACATTGCCTTGGCAAATTTAGAATGGCGCTGATGGTAACTTTGGAAATCAGTATGGATGTACTGGAAATGCATACTCCATCGACTTTGCACATTGCCGCCTTACCAGTTTATGGCCGAAACATAATGAATGGTGCTTACCAGAAACTTTGGAATTTAACGTGGATTCAGACAAAATTAATCGAATGGTGCACTTCGTCGTATTACCCGATGGTGGGGGAATAATACTGAATGGCGCTGACAAGCAAATTTGAAAACCAATATGGATTTATTCAAAATGAATGAATGCCGCTAACAGAAACTTTGGAAAACACTGTGGATTCACTCAAAGTGATTATTGATAGAGTTGTGCACATTGCCTCATTACCAGATGGAGGGCGAAACATAATGAATGGTGCTGACAAATAACTTTGGAAATCAATGTGGATAAACTCAAGTTGTTTCATTGACCGAGTTGTGCACATTGCATCATCATTACCATAAGGAGGGCGAACAATACTTGAACGGCTTTGACAAGAAACTACGGAAACCAATGTGGATTCACTCAAAGTGTTAGAATCATCGACATGTGCACATTGCCTTGACAAATACAGAATGGCGCTGATGGGAAGTTTGGAAATTAGTTTGGATGTACTCAAAATGCATACTCCATCGAGTTGTGCACATTTCCGCATTACGACTTCACGGGCGAAACATAATGAATGGTGCTGACAAGAATCAATGTGGATTCACTCTAAATACTTATTTCATCGAATGGTGCACTTCGCCGTATTACCCGATGGTGGGGGAATAATTCTGAATGGCGCTGACAAGCAAATTTGAAAACCAATATGGATTTATTCAAAATGAATGAATGCCGCTGCCAGAAACTTTGGAAAACAACGTGGATTCACTCAAAGTGTGAGATTCATCGAGATGTGCACATTGCCTTGGCAAATTTAGAATGACGCTTTGGAAACTTTGGAAATCAGTATGGATGTACTCAAAATGCATCCTCCATCGAGTTGTGCACATTGCCGCATGACCAGTTCATGGGCGAACCATGATGAATGCCGCTGACAGAACCTTTGGAAATCAATGTGGCTGCACTCACAATGCTTAAATCATCGAATTGTACACTTTGCCTCATTACCCGATGGTAATAATGTAACTGAATGGCGCTGTCTGGATGTACTCAAAATGCTTCGTCCATCGCGTTGTGCTTATTGCCGCATTACCACTTTACGGGCGAAACATAATGAATGGTGCTGACAAGAAACTTTGGAAATCAGTGTGGATTCACTCTAAAAGCTTAATTGAACGAGTTATTCACAATGCCTCATTACCATATGGAGGGCGAATAATACCGAATGGCGTTGACAAGAAACGTCGGGAACCAATGTGGATTCACTCAAAGTGTTAGAACCATCGACATGTGCACATTGCCTTGACAAATACAGAATGGCGCTGATGGAAATTTTGGAAATTAGTATGGATGTACTCAAAGTGCTTAGTTTATCGAGTTGTGCACATTGCCGCATTACAAGTTTGTGGGCGAAAGATAATGAATGATGCTGACAAGACACCTTGGAAAACAATGTGGATTCAGTCAAAATGCTGAATTCATAGAATTGTGCCCATTGTCGCATTACCCGATGGTGGGCGAATAATACTGATTGGAGCAGAAAAGAAAATTTGAAAACCAATTTGGATTTACTCAAAATGAATGAATGCCGCTGACAGATACTTTTCAAAACAATGTGGATTCACTCAAAGTGCTAACTTCATCGAGATGTGCACATTGCCTTGGCAAATTTAGAATGGCGCTGATGGTAACTTTGGAAATCAGTATGGGTGTACTGAAAATGCATACTCCATCGACTTTGCACATTGCCGCCTTACCAGTTTACGGCCGAAACATAATGAATGGTGCTTACCAGAAACTTTGGAAAACAATGTGGATTCACTCTAAATACTTATTTCACCGAATAGTGCACATTGCCACGTTACCCGGTGGCGGGCGAATAATACTGAATGGCGCTAACAAGCAAATTTGAAAACCAATATGGATTTATTCAAAATGAATGAATGCCGCTGTCAGAAACTTTGGAAAACAATGTGGATTCACTCAAAGTGTTAGATTCATCGAGATGTGCACATTGCCTTGGCAAATTTAGAATGACGCTTTGGAAACTTTGGAAATCAGTATGGATGTACTCAAAATGCATCCTCCATCGAGTTGTGCACATTGCCGCATGACCAGTTCATGGGCGAACCATGATGAATGCCGCTGACAGAACCTTTGGAAATCAATGTGGCTGCACTCACAATGCTTAAATCATCGAATTGTACACTTTGCCTCATTACCCGATGGTAATAATGTAACTGAATGGCGCTGTCTGGATGTACTCAAAATGCTTCGTCCATCGCGTTGTGCTTATTGCCGCATTACCACTTTACGGGCGAAACATAATGAATGGTGCTGACAAGAAACTTTGGAAATCAATGTGGATTCACTCTAAAAGCTGAATTGAACGAGTTATTCACAATGCCTCATTACCATATGGAGGGCGAATAATACCGAATGGCGTTGACAAGAAACGTCGGGAACCAATGTGGATTCACTCAAAGTGTTAGAATCATCGACATGTGGACATTCCTTGACAAATACAGAATGGCGCTGATGGGAAGTTTGGAAATTAGTTTGGATGTACTCAAAATGCATACTCCATCGAGTTGTGCACATTTCCGCATTACGACTTCACGGGCGAAACATAATGAATGGTGCTGACAAGAATCAATGTGGATTCACTCTAAATACTTATTTCATCGAATGGTGCACTTCGCCGTATTACCCGATGGTGGGGGAATAATTCTGAATGGTGCTCACAAGCAAATTTGAAAACCAATATGGATTTATTCAAAATGAATGAATGCCGCTGACAAGAAACTTCGGAATCCAATGTGGATTCACTCAAAGTGCTTACTTCATCGAGTTGTGCACATTGCCGCATTACCAGTTTATGGGCGATACATAATGAATGATGCTGACAAGAAACTAAGTATATTAAGTATTTAGAGTGAATCCGCATTGATTTCCAAAGTTTCTTGTCAGCACCATTCATTATGTTTCGCCCGTAAAGTGGTAATGCGGCAATGTGCACAACTCGATGAACTAAGCACTTTGAGTACATCCATACTGATTTCCAAAATTTCCATCAGCGCCATTCTGTATTTGTCACGGCAATGTGCACATGTGGTTAATTCTAACACTTTGAGTGAATCCACATTGGTTTCCGACGTTTCTTGTCAACGCCATCTTCGGAAAGCAATGTGGATTGACTCAAAGTGCTTACTTCATCGAGTTGTGCACATTGCCGCATTACCAGTTTGTGGGCGAAACATCATGAATGGTGCTGACAAGAAACTTTGGAAAACATTGTGGATTCAGTCAAAATGCTGAATTCATAGAATTGTGCCCATTGTCGCATTACCCGATGGTGGGCGAATAATACTGATTGGCGCAGAAAAGAAAATTGGAAAACCAATTTGGATTTACTCAAAATGAATGAATGCCGCTGACAGATACTTTGGAAAACAATGTGGATTCACTCAAAGTGCTAACTTCATCGAGATGTGCACATTGCCTTGGCAAATTTAGAATGGCGCTGATGGTAACTTTGGAAATCAGTATGGATGTACTGGAAATGCATACTCCATCGACTTTGCACATTGCCGCCTTACCAGTTTATGGCCGAAACATAATGAATGGTGCTTACCAGAAACTTTGGAATTTAACGTGGATTCAGACAAAATTAATCGAATGGTGCACTTCGTCGTATTACCCGATGGTGGGGGAATAATACTGAATGGCGCTGACAAGCAAATTTGAAAACCAATATGGATTTATTCAAAATGAATGAATGCCGCTAACAGAAACTTTGGAAAACACTGTGGATTCACTCAAAGTGATTATTGATAGAGTTGTGCACATTGCCTCATTACCAGATGGAGGGCGAAACATAATGAATGGTGCTGACAAATAACTTTGGAAATCAATGTGGATAAACTCAAGTTGTTTCATTGACCGAGTTGTGCACATTGCATCATCATTACCATAAGGAGGGCGAACAATACTTGAACGGCTTTGACAAGAAACTACGGAAACCAATGTGGATTCACTCAAAGTGTTAGAATCATCGACATGTGCACATTGCCTTGACAAATACAGAATGGCGCTGATGGGAAGTTTGGAAATTAGTTTGGATGTACTCAAAATGCATACTCCATCGAGTTGTGAACATTTCCGCATTACGACTTCACGGGCGAAACATAATGAATGGTGCTGACAAGAATCAATGTGGATTCACTCTAAATACTTATTTCATCGAATGGTGCACTTCGCCGTATTACCCGATGGTGGGGGAATAATTCTGAATGGCGCTGACAAGCAAATTTGAAAACCAATATGGATTTATTCAAAATGAATGAATGCCGCTGCCAGAAACTTTGGAAAACAACGTGGATTCACTCAAAGTGTTAGATTCATTGAGATGTGCACATTGCCTTGGCAAATTTAGAATGACGCTTTGGAAACTTTGGAAATCAGTATGGATGTACTCAAAATGCATCCTCCATCGAGTTGTGCACATTGCCGCATGACCAGTTCATGGGCGAACCATGATGAATGCCGCTGACAGAACCTTTGGAAATCAATGTGGGTGCACTCACAATGCTTACATCATCGAATTGTACACTTTGCCTCATTACCCGATGGTAATAATGTAACTGAATGGCGCTGTCTGGATGTACTCAAAATGCTTCGTCCATCGCGTTGTGCTTATTGCCGCATTACCACTTTACGGGCGAAACATAATGAATGGTGCTGACAAGAAACTTTGGAAATCAGTGTGGATTCACACTAAAAGCTTAATTGAACGAGTTATTCACAATGCCTCATTACCATATGGAGGGCGAATAATACCGAATGGCGTTGACAAGAAACGTCGGGAACCAATGTGGATTCACTCAAAGTGTTAGAACCATCGACATGTGCACATTGCCTTGACAAATACAGAATGGCGCTGATGGAAATTTTGGAAATTAGTATGGATGTACTCAAAGTGCTTAGTTTATCGAGTTGTGCACATTGCCGCATTACAAGTTTGTGGGCGAAAGATAATGAATGATGCTGACAAGACACCTTGGAAAACAATGTGGATTCAGTCAAAATGCTGAATTCATAGAATTGTGCCCATTGTCGCATTACCCGATGGTGGGCGAATAATACTGATTGGAGCAGAAAAGAAAATTTGAAAACCAATTTGGATTTACTCAAAATGAATGAATGCCGCTGACAGATACTTTTCAAAACAATGTGGATTCACTCAAAGTGCTAACTTCATCGAGATGTGCACATTGCCTTGGCAAATTTAGAATGGCGCTGATGGTAACTTTGGAAATCAGTATGGGTGTACTGAAAATGCATACTCCATCGACTTTGCACATTGCCGCCTTACCAGTTTATGGCCGAAACATAATGAATGGTGCTTACCAGAAACTTTGGAAAACAATGTGGATTCACTCTAAATACTTATTTCACCGAATAGTGCACATTGCCACGTTACCCGGTGGCGGGCGAATAATACTGAATGGCGCTAACAAGCAAATTTGAAAACCAATATGGATTTATTCAAAATGAATGAATGCCGCTGCCAGAAACTTTGGAAAACAATGTGGATTCACTCAAAGTGTTAGATTCATCGAGATGTGCACATTGCCTTGGCAAATTTAGAATGACGCTTTGGAAACTTTGGAAATCAGTATGGATGTACTCAAAATGCATCCTCCATCGAGTTGTGCACATTGCCGCATGACCAGTTCATGGGCGAACCATGATGAATGCCGCTGACAGAACCTTTGGAAATCAATGTGGCTGCACTCACAATGCTTAAATCATCGAATTGTACACTTTGCCTCATTACCCGATGGTAATAATGTAACTGAATGGCGCTGTCTGGATGTACTCAAAATGCTTCGTCCATCGCGTTGTGCTTATTGCCGCATTACCACTTTACGGGCGAAACATAATGAATGGTGCTGACAAGAAACTTTGGAAATCAATGTGGATTCACTCTAAAAGCTTAATTGAACGAGTTATTCACAATGCCTCATTACCATATGGAGGGCGAATAATACCGAATGGCGTTGACAAGAAACGTCGGGAACCAATGTGGATTCACTCAAAGTGTTAGAATCATCGACATGTGCACATTGCCTTGACAAATACAGAATGGCGCTGATGGGAAGTTTGGAAATTAGTTTGGATGTACTCAAAATGCATACTCCATCGAGTTGTGCACATTTCCGCATTACGACTTCACGGGCGAAACATAATGAATGGTGCTGACAAGAATCAATGTGGATTCACTCTAAATACTTATTTCATCGAATGGTGCACTTCGCCGTATTACCCGATGGTGGGGGAATAATTCTGAATGGTGCTGACAAGCAAATTTGAAAACCAATATGGATTTATTCAAAATGAATGAATGCCGCTGCCAGAAACTTTGGAAAACAACGTGGATTCACTCAAAGTGTTAGATTCATCGAGATGTGCACATTACCTTGACAAACGCAAGGTACCTACTCAAAATGCATCCTCCATCGAGTTGTGCACATTGCCGCATGATCAGTTCATGGGCGAACCATGATGAATGGTGCTTACCAGAAACTTTGGAATTTTATGTATATTCAGACAAAATGCTTAATTCATCGAATTGTGCACTTCGCCGTATTACCCGGTGGCGGGCGAATAATACTGAATGGCGCTAACAAGCAAATTTGAAAACCAATATGGATTTATTCAAAATGAATGAATGCCGCTGACAAGAAACTTCGGAATCCAATGTGGATTCACTCAAAGTGCTTACTTCATCGAGTTGTGCACATTGCCGCATTACCAGTTTATGGGCGAAACATAATGAATGATGCTGACAAGAAACTAAGTATATTAAGTATTTAGAGTGAATCCGCATTGATTTCCAAAGTTTCTTGTCAGCACCATTCATTATGTTTCGCCCGTAAAGTGGTAATGCGGCAATGTGCACAACTCGATGAACTAAGCACTTTGAGTACATCCAAACTGATTTCCAAAATTTCCATCAGCGCCATTCTGTATTTGTCACGGCAATGTGCACATGTGGTTAATTCTAACACTTTGAGTGAATCCACATTGGTTTCCGACGTTTCTTGTCAACGCCATCTTCGGAAAGCAATGTGGATTGACTCAAAGTGCTTACTTCATCGAGTTGTGCACATTGCCGCATTACCAGTTTGTGGGCGAAACATCATGAATGGTGCTGACAAGAAACTTTGGAAAACAATGTGGATTCAGTCAAAATGCTGAATTCATAGAATTGTGCCCATTGTCGCATTACCCGATGGTGGGCGAATAATACTGATTGGCGCAGAAAAGAAAATTGGAAAACCAATTTGGATTTACTCAAAATGAATGAATGCCGCTGACAGATACTTTGGAAAACAATGTGGATTCACTCAAAGTGCTAACTTCATCGAGATGTGCACATTGCCTTGGCAAATTTAGAATGGCGCTGATGGTAACTTTGGAAATCAGTATGGATGTACTGGAAATGCATACTCCATCGACTTTGCACATTGCCGCCTTACCAGTTTATGGCCGAAACATAATGAATGGTGCTTACCAGAAACTTTGGAATTTAACGTGGATTCAGACAAAATTAATCGAATGGTGCACTTCGTCGTATGACCCGATGGTGGGGGAATAATACTGAATGGCGCTGACAAGCAAATTTGAAAACCAATATGGATTTATTCAAAATGAATGAATGCCGCTAACAGAAACTTTGGAAAACACTGTGGATTCACTCAAAGTGATTATTGATAGAGTTGTGCACATTGCCTCATTACCAGATGGAGGGCGAAACATAATGAATGGTGCTGACAAATAACTTTGGAAATCAATGTGGATAAACTCAAGTTGTTTCATTGACCGAGTTGTGCACATTGCATCATCATTACCATAAGGAGGGCGAACAATACTTGAACGGCTTTGACAAGAAACTACGGAAACCAATGTGGATTCACTCAAAGTGTTAGAATCATCGACATGTGCACATTGCCTTGACAAATACAGAATGGCGCTGATGGGAAGTTTGGAAATTAGTTTGGATGTACTCAAAATGCATACTCCATCGAGTTGTGAACATTTCCGCATTACGACTTCACGGGCGAAACATAATGAATGGTGCTGACAAGAATCAATGTGGATTCACTCTAAATACTTATTTCATCGAATGGTGCACTTCGCCGTATTACCCGATGGTGGGGGAATAATTCTGAATGGCGCTGACAAGCAAATTTGAAAACCAATATGGATTTATTCAAAATGAATGAATGCCGCTGCCAGAAACTTTGGAAAACAACGTGGATTCACTCAAAGTGTTAGATTCATCGAGATGTGCACATTGCCTTGGCAAATTTAGAATGACGCTTTGGAAACTTTGGAAATCAGTATGGATGTACTCAAAATGCATCCTCCATCGAGTTGTGCACATTGCCGCATGACCAGTTCATGGGCGAACCATGATGAATGCCGCTGACAGAACCTTTGGAAATCAATGTGGCTGCACTCACAATGCTTAAATCATCGAATTGTACACTTTGCCTCATTACCCGATGGTAATAATGTAACTGAATGGCGCTGTCTGGATGTACTCAAAATGCTTCGTCCATCGCGTTGTGCTTATTGCCGTATTACCACTTTACGGGCGAAACATAATGAATGGTGCTGACAAGAAACTTTGGAAATCAGTGTGGATTCACACTAAAAGCTTAATTGAACGAGTTATTCACAATGCCTCATTACCATATGGAGGGCGAATAATACCGAATGGCGTTGACAAGAAACGTCGGGAACCAATGTGGATTCACTCAAAGTGTTAGAACCATCGACATGTGCACATTGCCTTGACAAATACAGAATGGCGCTGATGGAAATTTTGGAAATTAGTATGGATGTACTCAAAGTGCTTAGTTTATCGAGTTGTGCACATTGCCGCATTACAAGTTTGTGGGCGAAAGATAATGAATGATGCTGACAAGACACCTTGGAAAACAATGTGGATTCAGTCAAAATGCTGAATTCATAGAATTGTGCCCATTGTCGCATTACCCGATGGTGGGCGAATAATACTGATTGGAGCAGAAAAGAAAATTTGAAAACCAATTTGGATTTACTCAAAATGAATGAATGCCGCTGACAGATACTTTTCAAAACAATGTGGATTCACTCAAAGTGCTAACTTCATCGAGATGTGCACATTGCCTTGGCAAATTTAGAATGGCGCTGATGGTAACTTTGGAAATCAGTATGGGTGTACTGAAAATGCATACTCCATCGACTTTGCACATTGCCGCCTTACCAGTTTATGGCCGAAACATAATGAATGGTGCTTACCAGAAACTTTGGAAAACAATGTGGATTCACTCTAAATACTTATTTCACCGAATAGTGCACATTGCCACGTTACCCGGTGGCGGGCGAATAATACTGAATGGCGCTAACAAGCAAATTTGAAAACCAATATGGATTTATTCAAAATGAATGAATGCCGCTGTCAGAAACTTTGGAAAACAATGTGGATTCACTCAAAGTGTTAGATTCATCGAGATGTGCACATTGCCTTGGCAAATTTAGAATGACGCTTTGGAAACTTTGGAAATCAGTATGGATGTACTCAAAATGCATCCTCCATCGAGTTGTGCACATTGCCGCATGACCAGTTCATGGGCGAACCATGATGAATGCCGCTGACAGAACCTTTGGAAATCAATGTGGCTGCACTCACAATGCTTAAATCATCGAATTGTACACTTTGCCTCATTACCCGATGGTAATAATGTAACTGAATGGCGCTGTCTGGATGTACTCAAAATGCTTCGTCCATCGCGTTGTGCTTATTGCCGCATTACCACTTTACGGGCGAAACATAATGAATGGTGCTGACAAGAAACTTTGGAAATCAATGTGGATTCACTCTAAAAGCTGAATTGAACGAGTTATTCACAATGCCTCATTACCATATGGAGGGCGAATAATACCGAATGGCGTTGACAAGAAACGTCGGGAACCAATGTGGATTCACTCAAAGTGTTAGAATCATCGACATGTGCACATTGCCTTGACAAATACAGAATGGCGCTGATGGGAAGTTTGGAAATTAGTTTGGATGTACTCAAAATGCATACTCCATCGAGTTGTGCACATTTCCGCATTACGACTTCACGGGCGAAACATAATGAATGGTGCTGACAAGAATCAATGTGGATTCACTCTAAATACTTATTTCATCGAATGGTGCACTTCGCCGTATTACCCGATGGTGGGGGAATAATTCTGAATGGTGCTGACAAGCAAATTTGAAAACCAATATGGATTTATTCAAAATGAATGAATGCCGCTAACAGAAACTTTGGAAAACAACGTGGATTCACTCAAAGTGTTAGATTCATCGAGATGTGCACATTACCTTGACAAATGCAAGGTACCGACTCAAAATGCATCCTCCATCGAGTTGTGCACATTGCCGCATGATCAGTTCATGGGCGAACCATGATGAATGGTGCTTACCAGAAACTTTGGAATTTAATGTATATTCAGACAAAATGCTTAATTCATCGAATTGTGCACTTCGCCGTATTACCCGGTGGCGGGCGAATAATACTGAATGGCGCTAACAAGCAAATTTGAAAACCAATATGGATTTATTCAAAATGAATGAATGCCGCTGACAAGAAACTTCGGAATCCAATGTGGATTCACTCAAAGTGCTTACTTCATCGAGTTGTGCACATTGCCGCATTACCAGTTTATGGGCGAAACATAATGAATGATGCTGACAAGAAACTAAGTATATTAAGTATTTAGAGTGAATCCGCATTGATTTCCAAAGTTTCTTGTCAGCACCATTCATTATGTTTCGCCCGTAAAGTGGTAATGCGGCAATGTGCACAACTCGATGAACTAAGCACTTTGAGTACATCCATACTGATTTCCAAAATTTCCATCAGCGCCATTCTGTATTTGTCACGGCAATGTGCACATGTGGTTAATTCTAACACTTTGAGTGAATCCACATTGGTTTCCGACGTTTCTTGTCAACGCCATCTTCGGAAAGCAATGTGGATTGACTCAAAGTGCTTACTTCATCGAGTTGTGCACATTGCCGCATTACCAGTTTGTGGGCGAAACATAATGAATGGTGCTGACAAGAAACTTTGGAAAACACTGTGGATTCACTCAAAGTGATTATTGATAGAGTTGTGCACATTGCCTCATTACCAGATGGAGGGCGAAACATAATGAATGGTGCTGACAAATAACTTTGGAAATCAATGTGGATAAACTCAAGTTGTTTCATTGACCGAGTTGTGCACATTGCATCATCATTACCATAAGGAGGGCGAACAATACTGAACGGCTTTGACAAGAAACTACGGAAACCAATGTGGATTCACTCAAAGTGTTAGAATCATCGACATGTGCACATTGCCTTGACAAATACAGAATGGCGCTGATGGGAAGTTTGGAAATTAGTTTGGATGTACTCAAAATGCATACTCCATCGAGTTGTGCACATTTCCGCATTACGACTTCACGGGCGAAACATAATGAATGGTGCTGACAAGAATCAATGTGGATTCACTCTAAATACTTATTTCATCGAATGGTGCACTTCGCCGTATTACCCGATGGTGGGGGAATAATACTGAATGGCGCTGACAAGCAAATTTGAAAACCAATATGGATTTATTCAAAATGAATGAATGCCGCTGCCAGAAACTTTGGAAAACAACGTGGATTCACTCAAAGTGTGAGATTCATCGAGATGTGCACATTGCCTTGGCAAATTTAGAATGACGCTTTGGAAACTTTGGAAATCAGTATGGATGTACTCAAAATGCATCCTCCATCGAGTTGTGCACATTGCCGCATGACCAGTTCATGGGCGAACCATGATGAATGCCGCTGACAGAACCTTTGGAAATCAATGTGGCTGCACTCACAATGCTTAAATCATCGAATTGTACACTTTGCCTCATTACCCGATGGTAATAATGTAACTGAATGGCGCTGTCTGGATGTACTCAAAATGCTTCGTCCATCGCGTTGTGCTTATTGCCGCATTACCACTTTACGGGCGAAACATAATGAATGGTGCTGACAAGAAACTTTGGAAATCAGTGTGGATTCACTCTAAAAGCTTAATTGAACGAGTTATTCACAATGCCTCATTACCATATGGAGGGCGAATAATACCGAATGGCGTTGACAAGAAACGTCGGGAACCAATGTGGATTCACTCAAAGTGTTAGAACCATCGACATGTGCACATTGCCTTGACAAATACAGAATGGCGCTGATGGAAATTTTGGAAATTAGTATGGATGTACTCAAAGTGCTTAGTTTATCGAGTTGTGCACATTGCCGCATTACAAGTTTGTGGGCGAAAGATAATGAATGATGCTGACAAGACACCTTGGAAAACAATGTGGATTCAGTCAAAATGCTGAATTCATAGAATTGTGCCCATTGTCGCATTACCCGATGGTGGGCGAATAATACTGATTGGAGCAGAAAAGAAAATTTGAAAACCAATTTGGATTTACTCAAAATGAATGAATGCCGCTGACAGATACTTTTCAAAACAATGTGGATTCACTCAAAGTGCTAACTTCATCGAGATGTGCACATTGCCTTGGCAAATTTAGAATGGCGCTGATGGTAACTTTGGAAATCAGTATGGGTGTACTGAAAATGCATACTCCATCGACTTTGCACATTGCCGCCTTACCAGTTTACGGCCGAAACATAATGAATGGTGCTTACCAGAAACTTTGGAAAACAATGTGGATTCACTCTAAATACTTATTTCACCGAATAGTGCACATTGCCACGTTACCCGGTGGCGGGCGAATAATACTGAATGGCGCTAACAAGCAAATTTGAAAACCAATATGGATTTATTCAAAATGAATGAATGCCGCTGTCAGAAACTTTGGAAAACAATGTGGATTCACTCAAAGTGTTAGATTCATCGAGATGTGCACATTGCCTTGGCAAATTTAGAATGACGCTTTGGAAACTTTGGAAATCAGTATGGATGTACTCAAAATGCATCCTCCATCGAGTTGTGCACATTGCCGCATGACCAATTCATGGGCGAACCATGATGAATGCCGCTGACAGAACCTTTGGAAATCAATGTGGCTGCACTCACAATGCTTAAATCATCGAATTGTACACTTTGCCTCATTACCCGATGGTAATAATGTAACTGAATGGCGCTGTCTGGATGTACTCAAAATGCTTCGTCCATCGCGTTGTGCTTATTGCCGCATTACCACTTTACGGGCGAAACATAATGAATGGTGCTGACAAGAAACTTTGGAAATCAATGTGGATTCACTCTAAAAGCTTAATTGAACGAGTTATTCACAATGCCTCATTACCATATGGAGGGCGAATAATACCGAATGGCGTTGACAAGAAACGTCGGGAACCAATGTGGATTCACTCAAAGTGTTAGAATCATCGACATGTGGACATTCCTTGACAAATACAGAATGGCGCTGATGGGAAGTTTGGAAATTAGTTTGGATGTACTCAAAATGCATACTCCATCGAGTTGTGCACATTTCCGCATTACGACTTCACGGGCGAAACATAATGAATGGTGCTGACAAGAATCAATGTGGATTCACTCTAAATACTTATTTCATCGAATGGTGCACTTCGCCGTATTACCCGATGGTGGGGGAATAATTCTGAATGGTGCTGACAAGCAAATTTGAAAACCAATATGGATTTATTCAAAATGAATGAATGCCGCTGACAAGAAACTTCGGAATCCAATGTGGATTCACTCAAAGTGCTTACTTCATCGAGTTGTGCACATTGCCGCATTACCAGTTTATGGGCGAAACATAATGAATGATGCTGACAAGAAACTATGTATATTAAGTATTTAGAGTGAATCCGCATTGATTTCCAAAGTTTCTTGTCAGCACCATTCATTATGTTTCGCCCGTAAAGTGGTAATGCGGCAATGTGCACAACTCGATGAACTAAGCACTTTGAGTACATCCATACTGATTTCCAAAATTTCCATCAGCGCCATTCTGTATTTGTCACGGCAATGTGCACATGTGGTTAATTCTAACACTTTGAGTGAATCCACATTGGTTTCCGACGTTTCTTGTCAACGCCATCTTCGGAAAGCAATGTGGATTGACTCAAAGTGCTTACTTCATCGAGTTGTGCACATTGCCGCATTACCAGTTTGTGGGCGAAACATCATGAATGGTGCTGACAAGAAACTTTGGAAAACAATGTGGATTCAGTCAAAATGCTGAATTCATAGAATTGTGCCCATTGTCGCATTACCCGATGGTGGGCGAATAATACTGATTGGCGCAGAAAAGAAAATTGGAAAACCAATTTGGATTTACTCAAAATGAATGAATGCCGCTGACAGATACTTTGGAAAACAATGTGGATTCACTCAAAGTGCTAACTTCATCGAGATGTGCACATTGCCTTGGCAAATTTAGAATGGCGCTGATGGTAACTTTGGAAATCAGTATGGATGTACTGGAAATGCATACTCCATCGACTTTGCACATTGCCGCCTTACCAGTTTATGGCCGAAACATAATGAATGGTGCTTACCAGAAACTTTGGAATTTAACGTGGATTCAGACAAAATTAATCGAATGGTGCACTTCGTCGTATTACCCGATGGTGGGGGAATAATACTGAATGGCGCTGACAAGCAAATTTGAAAACCAATATGGATTTATTCAAAATGAATGAATGCCGCTAACAGAAACTTTGGAAAACACTGTGGATTCACTCAAAGTGATTATTGATAGAGTTGTGCACATTGCCTCATTACCAGATGGAGGGCGAAACATAATGAATGGTGCTGACAAATAACTTTGGAAATCAATGTGGATAAACTCAAGTTGTTTCATTGACCGAGTTGTGCACATTGCATCATCATTACCATAAGGAGGGCGAACAATACTTGAACGGCTTTGACAAGAAACTACGGAAACCAATGTGGATTCACTCAAAGTGTTAGAATCATCGACATGTGCACATTGCCTTGACAAATACAGAATGGCGCTGATGGGAAGTTTGGAAATTAGTTTGGATGTACTCAAAATGCATACTCCATCGAGTTGTGAACATTTCCGCATTACGACTTCACGGGCGAAACATAATGAATGGTGCTGACAAGAATCAATGTGGATTCACTCTAAATACTTATTTCATCGAATGGTGCACTTCGCCGTATTACCCGATGGTGGGGGAATAATTCTGAATGGCGCTGACAAGCAAATTTGAAAACCAATATGGATTTATTCAAAATGAATGAATGCCGCTGCCAGAAACTTTGGAAAACAACGTGGATTCACTCAAAGTGTTAGATTCATCGAGATGTGCACATTGCCTTGGCAAATTTAGAATGACGCTTTGGAAACTTTGGAAATCAGTATGGATGTACTCAAAATGCATCCTCCATCGAGTTGTGCACATTGCCGCATGACCAGTTCATGGGCGAACCATGATGAATGCCGCTGACAGAACCTTTGGAAATCAATGTGGCTGCACTCACAATGCTTAAATCATCGAATTGTACACTTTGCCTCATTACCCGATGGTAATAATGTAACTGAATGGCGCTGTCTGGATGTACTCAAAATGCTTCGTCCATCGCGTTGTGCTTATTGCCGCATTACCACTTTACGGGCGAAACATAATGAATGGTGCTGACAAGAAACTTTGGAAATCAATGTGGATTCACTCTAAAAGCTTAATTGAACGAGTTATTCACAATGCCTCATTACCATATGGAGGGCGAATAATACCGAATGGCGTTGACAAGAAACGTCGGGAACCAATGTGGATTCACTCAAAGTGTTAGAATCATCGACATGTGCACATTGCCTTGACAAATACAGAATGGCGCTGATGGGAAGTTTGGAAATTAGTTTGGATGTACTCAAAATGCATACTCCATCGAGTTGTGCACATTTCCGCATTACGACTTCACGGGCGAAACATAATGAATGGTGCTGACAAGAATCAATGTGGATTCACTCTAAATACTTATTTCATCGAATGGTGCACTTCGCCGTATTACCCGATGGTGGGGGAATAATTCTGAATGGTGCTGACAAGCAAATTTGAAAACCAATATGGATTTATTCAAAATGAATGAATGCCGCTAACAGAAACTTTGGAAAACAACGTGGATTCACTCAAAGTGTTAGATTCATCGAGATGTGCACATTACCTTGACAAATGCAAGGTACCTACTCAAAATGCATCCTCCATCGAGTTGTGCACATTGCCGCATGATCAGTTCATGGGCGAACCATGATGAATGGTGCTTACCAGAAACTTTGGAATTTAATGTATATTCAGACAAAATGCTTAATTCATCGAATTGTGCACTTCGCCGTATTACCCGGTGGCGGGCGAATAATACTGAATGGCGCTAACAAGCAAATTTGAAAACCAATATGGATTTATTCAAAATGAATGAATGCCGCTGACAAGAAACTTCGGAATCCAATGTGGATTCACTCAAAGTGCTTACTTCATCGAGTTGTGCACATTGCCGCATTACCAGTTTATGGGCGAAACATAATGAATGATGCTGACAAGAAACTAAGTATATTAAGTATTTAGAGTGAATCCGCATTGATTTCCAAAGTTTCTTGTCAGCACCATTCATTATGTTTCGCCCGTAAAGTGGTAATGCGGCAATGTGCACAACTCGATGAACTAAGCACTTTGAGTACATCCATACTGATTTCCAAAATTTCCATCAGCGCCATTCTGTATTTGTCACGGCAATGTGCACATGTGGTTAATTCTAACACTTTGAGTGAATCCACATTGGTTTCCGACGTTTCTTGTCAACGCCATCTTCGGAAAGCAATGTGGATTGACTCAAAGTGCTTACTTCATCGAGTTGTGCACATTGCCGCATTACCAGTTTGTGGGCGAAACATAATGAATGGTGCTGACAAGAAACTTTGGAAAACAATGTGGATTCAGTCAAAATGCTGAATTCATAGAATTGTGCCCATTGTCGCATTACCCGATGGTGGGCGAATAATACTGATTGGCGCAGAAAAGAAAATTGGAAAACCAATTTGGATTTACTCAAAATGAATGAATGCCGCTGACAGATACTTTGGAAAACAATGTGGATTCACTCAAAGTGCTAACTTCATCGAGATGTGCACATTTAGAATGGCGCTGATGGTAACTTTGGAAATCAGTATGGATGTACTGAAAATGCATACTCCATCGACTTTTCACATTGCCGCCTTACCAGTTTATGGCCGAAACATAATGAATGGTGCTTACCAGAAACTTTGGAATTTAACGTGGATTCAGACAAAATTAATCGAATGGTGCACTTCGTCGTATTACCCGATGGTGGGGGAATAATACTGAATGGCGCTGACAAGCAAATTTGAAAACCAATATGGATTTATTCAAAATGAATGAATGCCGCTAACAGAAACTTTGGAAAACACTGCGGATTCACGCAAAGTGATTATTGATAGAGTTGTGCACATTGCCTCATTACCAGATGGAGGGCGAAACATAATGAATGGTGCTGACAAATAACTTTGGAAATCAATGTGGATAAACTCAAGTTGTTTCATTGACCGAGTTGTGCACATTGCATCATCATTACCATAAGGAGGGCGAACAATACTGAACGGCTTTGACAAGAAACTACGGAAACCAATGTGGATTCACTCAAAGTGTTAGATTCATCGAGATGTGCACATTGCCTTGGCAAATTTAGAATGACGCTTTGGAAACTTTGGAAATCAGTATGGATGTACTCAAAATGCATCCTCCATCGAGTTGTGCACATTGCCGCATGACCAGTTCATGGGCGAACCATGATGAATGCCGCTGACAGAACCTTTGGAAATCAATGTGGCTGCACTCACAATGCTTAAATCATCGAATTGTACACTTTGCCTCATTACCCGATGGTAATAATGTAACTGAATGGCGCTGTCTGGATGTACTCAAAATGCTTCGTCCATCGCGTTGTGCTTATTGCCGCATTACCACTTTACGGGCGAAACATAATGAATGGTGCTGACAAGAAACTTTGGAAATCAGTGTGGATTCACTCTAAAAGCTTAATTGAACGATTTATTCACAATGCCTCATTACCATATGGAGGGCGAATAATACCGAATGGCGTTGACAAGAAACGTCGGGAACCAATGTGGATTCACTCAAAGTGTTAGAACCATCGACATGTGCACATTGCCTTGACAAATACAGAATGGCGCTGATGGAAATTTTGGAAATTAGTATGGATGTACTCAAAGTGCTTAGTTTATCGAGTTGTGCACATTGCCGCATTACAAGTTTGTGGGCGAAAGATAATGAATGATGCTGACAAGACACCTTGGAAAACAATGTGGATTCAGTCAAAATGCTGAATTCATAGAATTGTGCCCATTGTCGCATTACCCGATGGTGGGCGAATAATACTGATTGGAGCAGAAAAGAAAATTTGAAAACCAATTTGGATTTACTCAAAATGAATGAATGCCGCTGACAGATACTTTTCAAAACAATGTGGATTCACTCAAAGTGCTAACTTCATCGAGATGTGCACATTGCCTTGGCAAATTTAGAATGGCGCTGATGGTAACTTTGGAAATCAGGATGGGTGTACTGAAAATGCATACTCCATCGACTTTGCACATTGCCGCCTTACCAGTTTATGGCCGAAACCTAATGAATGGTGCTTACCAGAAACTTTGGAAAACAATGTGGATTCACTCTAAATACTTATTTCACCGAATAGTGCACATTGCCACGTTACCCGGTGGCGGGCGAATAATACTGAATGGCGCTAACAAGCAAATTTGAAAACCAATATGGATTTATTCAAAATGAATGAATGCCGCTGTCAGAAACTTTGGAAAACAATGTGGATTCACTCAAAGTGTTAGATTCATCGAGATGTGCACATTGCCTTGGCAAATTTAGAATGACGCTTTGGAAACTTTGGAAATCAGTATGGATGTACTCAAAATGCATCCTCCATCGAGTTGTGCACATTGCCGCATGACCAGTTCATGGGCGAACCATGATGAATGCCGCTGACAGAACCTTTGGAAATCCATGTGGCTGCACTCACAATGCTTAAATCATCGAATTGTACACTTTGCCTCATTACCCGATGGTAATAATGTAACTGAATGGCGCTGTCTGGATGTACTCAAAATGCTTCGTCCATCGCGTTGTGCTTATTGCCGCATTACCACTTTACGGGCGAAACATAATGAATGGTGCTGACAAGAAACTTTGGAAATCAGTGTGGATTCACTCTAAAAGCTTAATTGAACGAGTTATTCACAATGCCTCATTACCATATGGAGGGCGAATAATACCGAATGGCGTTGACAAGAAACGTCGGGAACCAATGTGGATTCACTCAAAGTGTTAGAACCATCGACATGTGCACATTGCCTTGACAAATACAGAATGGCGCTGATGGAAATTTTGGAAATTAGTATGGATGTACTCAAAGTGCTTAGTTTATCGAGTTGTGCACATTGCCGCATTACAAGTTTGTGGGCGAAAGATAATGAATGATGCTGACAAGACACCTTGGAAAACAATGTGGATTCAGTCAAAATGCTGAATTCATAGAATTGTGCCCATTGTCGCATTACCCGATGGTGGGCGAATAATACTGATTGGAGCAGAAAAGAAAATTTGAAAACCAATTTGGATTTACTCAAAATGAATGAATGCCGCTGACAGATACTTTTCAAAACAATGTGGATTCACTCAAAGTGCTAACTTCATCGAGATGTGCACATTGCCTTGGCAAATTTAGAATGGCGCTGATGGTAACTTTGGAAATCAGTATGGGTGTACTGAAAATGCATACTCCATCGACTTTGCACATTGCCGCCTTACCAGTTTATGGCCGAAACATAATGAATGGTGCTTACCAGAAACTTTGGAATTTAATGTGGATTCAGACAAAATTCATCGAATGGTGCACTTCGCCGTATTACCCGATGGTGGGGGAATAGTTCTGAATGGCGCTGACAAGCAAATTTGAAAACCAATATGGATTTATTCAAAATGAATGAATGCCGCTAACAGAAACTTTGGAAAACAATGTGGATTCACTCAAAGTGATTATTGATAGAGTTGTGCACATTGCCTCATTACCAGATGGAGGGCGAAACATAATGAATGGTGCTGACAAATAACTTTGGAAATCAATGTGGATAAACTCAAGTTGTTTCATTGACCGAGTTGTGCACATTGCATCATCATTACCATAAGGAGGGCGAACAATACTGAACGGCTTTGACAAGAAACTACGGAAACCAATGTGGATTCACTCAAAGTGTTAGAATCATCGACATGTGCACATTGCCTTGACAAATACAGAATGGCGCTGATGGGAAGTTTGGAAATTAGTTTGGATGTACTCAAAATGCATACTCCATCGAGTTGTGCACATTTCCGCATTACGACTTCACGGGCGAAACATAATGAATGGTGCTGACAAGAATCAATGTGGATTCACTCTAAATACTTATTTCATCGAATGGTGCACTTCGCCGTATTACCCGATGGTGGGGGAATAATTCTGAATGGCGCTGACAAGCAAATTTGAAAACCAATATGGATTTATTCAAAATGAATGAATGCCGCTGCCAGAAACTTTGGAAAACAACGTGGATTCACTCAAAGTGTTAGATTCATCGAGATGTGCACATTACCTTGACAAATTTAGAATGACGCTTTGGAAACTTTGGAAATCAGTATGGATGTACTCAAAATGCATCCTCCATCGAGTTGTGCACATTGCCGCATGATCAGTTCATGGGCGAACCATGATGAATGGTGCTTACCAGAAACTTTGGAATTTAATGTATATTCAGACAAAATGCTTAATTCATCGAATTGTGCACTTCGCCGTATTACCCGGTGGCGGGCGAATAATACTGAATGGCGCTAACAAGCAAATTTGAAAACCAATATGGATTTATTCAAAATGAATGAATGCCGCTGACAAGAAACTTCGGAATCCAATGTGGATTCACTCAAAGTGCTTACTTCATCGAGTTGTGCACATTGCCGCATTACCAGTTTATGGGCGAAACATAATGAATGATGCTGACAAGAAACTAAGTATATTAAGTATTTAGAGTGAATCCGCATTGATTTCCAAAGTTTCTTGTCAGCACCATTCATTATGTTTCGCCCGTAAAGTGGTAATGCGGCAATGTGCACAACTCGATGAACTAAGCACTTTGAGTACATCCATACTGATTTCCAAAATTTCCATCAGCGCCATTCTGTATTTGTCACGGCAATGTGCACATGTGGTTAATTCTAACACTTTGAGTGAATCCACATTGGTTTCCGACGTTTCTTGTCAACGCCATCTTCGGAACGCAATGTGGATTCACTCAAAGTGCTTACTTCATCGAGTTGTGCACATTGCCGCATTACCAGTTTGTGGGCGAAACATAATGAATGGTGCTGACAAGAAACTTTGGAAATCAGTGTGGATTCACTCTAAAAGCTTAATTTAACGAGTTATTCACAATGCCTCATTACCATATGGAGGGCGAATAATACCGAATGGCGTTGACAAGAAACGTCGGGAACCAATGTGGATTCACTCAAAGTGTTAGAATTAACGACATGTGCACATTGCCTTGACAAATACAGAATGGCGCTGATGGAAATTTTGGAAATTAGTATGGATGTACTCAAAATGCATCCTCCATCGAGTTGTGCTTCTTGCCGCATTACCAGTTCATGGGCGTACCATGATGAATGGTGCTGACAATAAACTTCGGAAATCAATGTGGATTCACTCGAAATGCTTAATTGATCGAGTTGTTCACATTGCCTCATTACCATATGGAGGGCGAATATTACTGAATGGCGTTGACAAGAAACTTCGGAAACCAATGTGGATTCACTCAAAGTGCTTACTTCATCGAGTTGTGCACATTGCCGCATTACCACTTTACGGGCGAAACATAATGAATGATGCTGACAAGACACCTTGGAAAACAATGTGGATTCAGTCAAAATGCTGAATTCATAGAATTGTGCCCATTGTCGCATTACCCGATGGTGGGCGAATAATACTGAATGGCGCTGACAAGCAAATCTGCAAACCATTTGGGTTTTACTCAAAATGAATGAATGCAGCTGACAGAAACTTTGGAAAACAGTGTGGATTCACTCAAAGTGCTAACTTCATCGAGATGTGCACTTTGCCTTGGCAAGTTTACAATGGCGCTGATGGAAACTTTGGAAATCAGTCTGGATGTACTCAAGATGCATACTCCATCGAGATGTGCACTTTGCCTTGGCAAGTTTACAATGGCGCTAATGGAATCTTTGGAAATCAGTCTGGGTGTACTCAAAATGCATACTCCATCGAGTTTGCACATTGTCGCCTTACCAGTTTATGGGCGAAACATAATGAATGGTGCTTACCAGAAACTTTGGAATTTAATGTGTATTCAGACAAGTTGCTTAATTCATCGAATTGTGCACTTCGCCGTATTACCCGAAGGGGGGGAAATAATACTGAATGGCGCTGACAAGCAAATTTGAATACCAATATGGATTTATTCAAAATGAATGAATGCCGCTGACAAGAAACTTCGGAATCCAATGTGGATTCACTCAAAGTGCTTACTTCATCGAGTTGTGCACATTGCCGCATTACCAGTTTATGGGCGAAACATAATGAATGATGCTGACAAGAAACTAAGTATATTAAGTATTTAGAGTGAATCCGCATTGATTTCCAAAGTTTCTTGTCAGCACCATTCATTATGTTTCGCCCGTAAAGTGGTAATGCGGCAATGTGCACAACTCGATGAACTAAGCACTTTGAGTACATCCATACTGATTTCCAAAATTTCCATCAGCGCCATTCTGTATTTGTCACGGCAATGTGCACACGTGGTTAATTCTAACACTTTGAGTGAATCCACATTGGTTTCCGACGTTTCTTGTCAACGCCATCTTCGGAAAGCAATGTGGATTGACTCAAAGTGCTTACTTCATCGAGTTGTGCACATTGCCGCATTACCAGTTTGTGGGCGAAACATAATGAATGGTGCTGACAAGAAACTTTGGAAAACAATGTGGATTCAGTCAAAATGCTGAATTCATAGAATTGTGCCCATTGTCGCATTACCCGATGGTGAGCGAATAATACTGATTGGCGCAGAAAAGAAAATTGGAAAACCAATTTGGATTTACTCAAAATGAATGAATGCCGCGAACAGAAACTTTGGAAAACAATGTGGATTCACTCAAAGTGATTATTGATAGAGTTGTGCACATTGCCTCATTACCAGATGGAGGGCGAAACATAATGAATGGTGCTGACAAATAACTTTGGAAATCAATGTGGATAAACTCAAGTTGTTTCATTGACCGAGTTGTGCACAATGCTGACAAGAAACTAAGTATATTAAGTATTTAGAGTGAATCCGCATTGGTTTCCAAAGTTTCTTGTCAGCACCATTCATTATGTTTCGCCCGTAAAGTGGTAATGCGGCAATGTGCACAACTCGATGAACTAAGCACTTTGAGTACATCCATACTGATTTCCAAAATTTCCATCAGCGCCATTCTGTATTTGTCACGGCAATGTGCACATGTGGTTAATTCTAACACTTTGAGTGAATCCACATTGGTTTCCGACGTTTCTTGTCAACGCCATCTTCGGAAAGCAATGTGGATTGACTCAAAGTGCTTACTTCATCGAGTTGTGCACATTGCCGCATTACCAGTTTGTGGGCGAAACATAATGAATGGTGCTGACAAGAAACTTTGGAAAACAATGTGGATTCAGTCAAAATGCTGAATTCATAGAATTGTGCCCATTGTCGCATTACCCGATGGTGGGCGAATAATACTGATTGGCGCAGAAAAGAAAATTGGAAAACCAATTTGGATTTACTCAAAATGAATGAATGCCGCTGACAGATACTTTGGAAAACAATGTGGATTCACTCAAAGTGCTAACTTCATCGAGATGTGCACATTGCCTTGGCAAATTTAGAATGGCGCTGATGGTAACTTTGGAAATCAGTATGGGTGTACTGAAAATGCATACTCCATCGACTTTGCACATTGCCGCCTTACCAGTTTATGGCCGAAACATAATGAATGGTGCTTACCAGAAACTTTGGAATTTAATGTGGATTCAGACAAAATTCATCGAATGGTGCACTTCGCCGTATTACCCGATGGTGGGGGAGTAGTTCTGAATGGCGCTGACAAGCAAATTTGAAAACCAATATGGATTTATTCAAAATGAATGAATGCCGCTAACAGAAACTTTGGAAAACAATGTGGATTCACTCAAAGTGATTATTGATAGAGTTGTGCACATTGCCTCATTACCAGATGGAGGGCGAAACATAATGAATGGTGCTGACAAATAACTTTGGAAATCAATGTGGATAAACTCAAGTTGTTTCATTGACCGAGTTGTGCACATTGCATCATCATTACCATAAGGAGGGCGAACAATACTGAACGGCTTTGACAAGAAACTACGGAAACCAATGTGGATTCACTCAAAGTGTTAGAATCATCGACATGTGCACATTGCCTTGACAAATACAGAATGGCGCTGATGGGAAGTTTGGAAATTAGTTTGGATGTACTCAAAATGCATACTCCATCGAGTTGTGCACATTTCCGCATTACGACTTCACGGGCGAAACATAATGAATGGTGCTGACAAGAATCAATGTGGATTCACTCTAAATACTTATTTCATCGAATGGTGCACTTCGCCGTATTACCCGATGGTGGGGGAATAATTCTGAATGGCGCTGACAAGCAAATTTGAAAACCAATATGGATTTATTCAAAATGAATGAATGCCGCTGCCAGAAACTTTGGAAAACAACGTGGATTCACTCAAAGTGTTAGATTCATCGAGATGTGCACATTACCTTGACAAATTTAGAATGACGCTTTGGAAACTTTGGAAATCAGTATGGATGTACTCAAAATGCATCCTCCATCGAGTTGTGCACATTGCCGCATGATCAGTTCATGGGCGAACCATGATGAATGGTGCTTACCAGAAACTTTGGAATTTAATGTATATTCAGACAAAATGCTTAATTCATCGAATTGTGCACTTCGCCGTATTACCCGGTGGCGGGCGAATAATACTGAATGGCGCTAACAAGCAAATTTGAAAACCAATATGGATTTATTCAAAATGAATGAATGCCGCTGACAAGAAACTTCGGAATCCAATGTGGATTCACTCAAAGTGCTGACTTCATCGAGTTGTGCACATTGCCGCATTACCAGTTTATGGGCGAAACATAATGAATGATGCTGACAAGAAACTAAGTATATTAAGTATTTAGAGTGAATCCGCATTGATTTCCAAAGTTTCTTGTCAGCACCATTCATTATGTTTCGCCCGTAAAGTGGTAATGCGGCAATGTGCACAACTCGATGAACTAAGCACTTTGAGTACATCCATACTGATTTCCAAAATTTCCATCAGCGCCATTCTGTATTTGTCACGGCAATGTGCACATGTGGTTAATTCTAACACTTTGAGTGAATCCACATTGGTTTCCGACGTTTCTTGTCAACGCCATCTTCGGAACGCAATGTGGATTGACTCAAAGTGCTTACTTCATCGAGTTGTGCACATTGCCGCATTACCAGTTTGTGGGCGAAACATAATGAATGGTGCTGACAAGAAACTTTGGAAATCAGTGTGGATTCACTCTAAAAGCTTAATTTAACGAGTTATTCACAATGCCTCATTACCATATGGAGGGCGAATAATACCGAATGGCGTTGACAAGAAACGTCGGGAACCAATGTGGATTCACTCAAAGTGTTAGAATTAACGACATGTGCACATTGCCTTGACAAATACAGAATGGCGCTGATGGAAATTTTGGAAATTAGTATGGATGTACTCAAAATGCATCCTCCATCGAGTTGTGCTTCTTGCCGCATTACCAGTTCATGGGCGTACCATGATGAATGGTGCTGACAATAAACTTCGGAAATCAATGTGGATTCACTCGAAATGCTTAATTGATCGAGTTGTTCACATTGCCTCATTACCATATGGAGGGCGAATATTACTGAATGGCGTTGACAAGAAACTTCGGAAACCAATGTGGATTCACTCAAAGTGCTTACTTCATCGAGTTGTGCACATTGCCGCATTACCACTTTACGGGCGAAACATAATGAATGATGCTGACAAGACACCTTGGAAAACAATGTGGATTCAGTCAAAATGCTGAATTCATAGAATTGTGCCCATTGTCGCATTACCCGATGGTGGGCGAATAATACTGAATGGCGCTGACAAGCAAATCTGCAAACCATTTGGGTTTTACTCAAAATGAATGAATGCAGCTGACAGAAACTTTGGAAAACAGTGTGGATTCACTCAAAGTGCTAACTTCATCGAGATGTGCACTTTGCCTTGGCAAGTTTACAATGGCGCTGATGGAAACTTTGGAAATCAGTCTGGATGTACTCAAGATGCATACTCCATCGAGATGTGCACTTTGCCTTGGCAAGTTTACAATGGCGCTAATGGAATTTTTGGAAATCAGTCTGGGTGTACTCAAAATGCATACTCCATCGAGTTTGCACATTGTCGCCTTACCAGTTTATGGGCGAAACATAATGAATGGTGCTTACCAGAAACTTTGGAATTTAATGTGTATTCAGACAAGTTGCTTAATTCATCGAATTGTGCACTTCGCCGTATTACCCGAAGGGGGGGAAATAATACTGAATGGCGCTGACAAGCAAATTTGAATACCAATATGGATTTATTCAAAATGAATGAATGCCGCTGACAAGAAACTTCGGAATCCAATGTGGATTCACTCAAAGTGCTTACTTCATCGAGTTGTGCACATTGCCGCATTACCAGTTTATGGGCGAAACATAATGAATGATGCTGACAAGAAACTAAGTATATTAAGTATTTAGAGTGAATCCGCATTGATTTCCAAAGTTTCTTGTCAGCACCATTCATTATGTTTCGCCCGTAAAGTGGTAATGCGGCAATGTGCACAACTCGATGAACTAAGCACTTTGAGTACATCCATACTGATTTCCAAAATTTCCATCAGCGCCATTCTGTATTTGTCACGGCAATGTGCACACGTGGTTAATTCTAACACTTTGAGTGAATCCACATTGGTTTCCGACGTTTCTTGTCAACGCCATCTTCGGAAAGCAATGTGGATTGACTCAAAGTGCTTACTTCATCGAGTTGTGCACATTGCCGCATTACCAGTTTGTGGGCGAAACATAATGAATGGTGCTGACAAGAAACTTTGGAAAACAATGTGGATTCAGTCAAAATGCTGAATTCATAGAATTGTGCCCATTGTCGCATTACCCGATGGTGGGCGAATAATACTGATTGGCGCAGAAAAGAAAATTGGAAAACCAATTTGGATTTACTCAAAATGAATGAATGCCGCGAACAGAAACTTTGGAAAACAATGTGGATTCACTCAAAGTGATTATTGATAGAGTTGTGCACATTGCCTCATTACCAGATGGAGGGCGAAACATAATGAATGGTGCTGACAAATAA
The DNA here is from genome assembly GCF_964213995.1 of Mustelus asterias. NCBI lineage: Eukaryota > Metazoa > Chordata > Chondrichthyes > Carcharhiniformes > Triakidae > Mustelus > Mustelus asterias. The sequence continues at coordinate 47,318,994 of NC_135822.1, read as the reverse complement.
CTTTGGAAATCAATGTGGATAAACTCAAGTTGTTTCATTGACCGAGTTGTGCACAATGCTGACAAGAAACTAAGTATATTAAGTATTTAGAGTGAATCCGCATTGGTTTCCAAAGTTTCTTGTCAGCACCATTCATTATGTTTCGCCCGTAAAGTGGTAATGCGGCAATGTGCACAACTCGATGAACTAAGCACTTTGAGTACATCCATACTGATTTCCAAAATTTCCATCAGCGCCATTCTGTATTTGTCACGGCAATGTGCACATGTGGTTAATTCTAACACTTTGAGTGAATCCACATTGGTTTCCGACGTTTCTTGTCAACGCCATCTTCGGAAAGCAATGTGGATTGACTCAAAGTGCTTACTTCATCGAGTTGTGCACATTGCCGCATTACCAGTTTGTGGGCGAAACATAATGAATGGTGCTGACAAGAAACTTTGGAAAACAATGTGGATTCAGTCAAAATGCTGAATTCATAGAATTGTGCCCATTGTCGCATTACCCGATGGTGGGCGAATAATACTGATTGGCGCAGAAAAGAAAATTGGAAAACCAATTTGGATTTACTCAAAATGAATGAATGCCGCTGACAGATACTTTGGAAAACAATGTGGATTCACTCAAAGTGCTAACTTCATCGAGATGTGCACATTGCCTTGGCAAATTTAGAATGGCGCTGATGGTAACTTTGGAAATCAGTATGGATGTACTGAAAATGCATACTCCATCGACTTTGCACGTTGCCGCCTTACCAGTTTATGGCCGAAACATAATGAATGGTGCTTACCAGAAACTTTGGAATTTAACGTGGATTCAGACAAAATTAATCGAATGGTGCACTTCGTCGTATTACCCGATGGTGGGGGAATAATACTGAATGGCGCTGACAAGCAAAATTGAAAACCAATATGGATTTATTCAAAATGAATGAATGCCGCTAACAGAAACTTTGGAAAACACTGTGGATTCACTCAAAGTGATTATTGATAGAGTTGTGCACATTGCCTCATTACCAGATGGAGGGCGAAACATAATGAATGGTGCTGACAAATAACTTTGGAAATCAATGTGGATAAACTCAAGTTGTTTCATTGACCGAGTTGTGCACATTGCATCATCATTACCATAAGGAGGGCGAACAATACTGAACGGCTTTGACACGAAACTACGGAAACCAATGTGGATTCACTCAAAGTGTTAGAACCATCGACATGTGCACATTGCCTTGACAAATACAGAATGGCGCTGATGGAAATTTTGGAAATTAGTATGGATGTACTCAAAGTGCTTAGTTTATCGAGTTGTGCACATTGCCGCATTACAAGTTTGTGGGCGAAAGATAATGAATGATGCTGACAAGACACCTTGGAAAACAATGTGGATTCAGTCAAAATGCTGAATTCATAGAATTGTGCCCATTGTCGCATTACCCGATGGTGGGCGAATAATACTGATTGGAGCAGAAAAGAAAATTTGAAAACCAATTTGGATTTACTCAAAATGAATGAATGCCGCTGACAGATACTTTTCAAAACAATGTGGATTCACTCAAAGTGCTAACTTCATCGAGATGTGCACATTGCCTTGGCAAATTTAGAATGGCGCTGATGGTAACTTTGGAAATCAGTATGGGTGTACTGAAAATGCATACTCCATCGACTTTGCACATTGCCGCCTTACCAGTTTATGGCCGAAACATAATGAATGGTGCTTACCAGAAACTTTGGAATTTAATGTGGATTCAGACAAAATTCATCGAATGGTGCACTTCGCCGTATTACCCGATGGTGGGGGAATAGTTCTGAATGGCGCTGACAAGCAAATTTGAAAACCAATATGGATTTATTCAAAATGAATGAATGCCGCTAACAGAAACTTTGGAAAACAATGTGGATTCACTCAAAGTGATTATTGATAGAGTTGTGCACATTGCCTCATTACCAGATGGAGGGCGAAACATAATGAATGGTGCTGACAAATAACTTTGGAAATCAATGTGGATAAACTCAAGTTGTTTCATTGACCGAGTTGTGCACATTGCATCATCATTACCATAAGGAGGGCGAACAATACTGAACGGCTTTGACAAGAAACTACGGAAACCAATGTGGATTCACTCAAAGTGTTAGAATCATCGACATGTGCACATTGCCTTGACAAATACAGAATGGCGCTGATGGGAAGTTTGGAAATTAGTTTGGATGTACTCAAAATGCATACTCCATCGAGTTGTGCACATTTCCGCATTACGACTTCACGGGCGAAACATAATGAATGGTGCTGACAAGAATCAATGTGGATTCACTCTAAATACTTATTTCATCGAATGGTGCACTTCGCCGTATTACCCGATGGTGGGGGAATAATTCTGAATGGCGCTGACAAGCAAATTTGAAAACCAATATGGATTTATTCAAAATGAATGAATGCCGCTGCCAGAAACTTTGGAAAACAACGTGGATTCACTCAAAGTGTTAGATTCATCGAGATGTGCACATTACCTTGACAAATTTAGAATGACGCTTTGGAAACTTTGGAAATCAGTATGGATGTACTCAAAATGCATCCTCCATCGAGTTGTGCACATTGCCGCATGATCAGTTCATGGGCGAACCATGATGAATGGTGCTTACCAGAAACTTTGGAATTTAATGTATATTCAGACAAAATGCTTAATTCATCGAATTGTGCACTTCGCCGTATTACCCGAAGGGGGGGAAATAATACTGAATGGCGCTGACAAGCAAATTTGAAAACCAATATGGATTTATTCAAAATGAATGAATGCCGCTGACAAGAAACTTCGGAATCCAATGTGGATTCACTCAAAGTGCTTACTTCATCGAGTTGTGCACATTGCCGCATTACCAGTTCATGGGCGAAACAATGAATGATGCTGACAAGAAACTAAGTATATTAAGTATTTAGAGTGAATCCGCATTGATTTCCAAAGCTTCTTGTCAGCACCATTCATTATGTTTCGCCCGTAAAGTGGTAATGCGGCAATGTGCACAACTCGATGAACTAAGCACTTTGAGTACATCCATACTGATTTCCAAAATTTCCATCAGCGCCATTCTGTATTTGTCACGGCAATGTGCACATGTGGTTAATTCTAACACTTTGAGTGAATCCACATTGGTTTCCGACGTTTCTTGTCAACGCCATCTTCGGAAAGCAATGTGGATTCACTCAAAGTGCTTACTTCATCGAGTTGTGCACATTGCCGCATTACCAGTTTGTGGGCGAAACATAATGAATGGTGCTGACAAGAAACTTTGGAAAACAATGTGGATTCAGTCTAAATGCTGAATTCATAGAATTGTGCCCATTGTCGCATTACCCGATGGTGGGCGAATAATACTGATTGGCGCAGAAAAGAAAATTGGAAAACCAATTTGGATTTACTCAAAATGAATGAATGCCGCTAACAGAAACTTTGGAAAACAATGTGGATTCACTCAATGTGATTATTGATAGAGTTGTGCACATTGCCTCATTACCAGATGGAGGGCGAAACATAATGAATGGTGCTGACAAATAACTTTGGAAATCAATGTGGATAAACTCAAGTTGTTTCATTGACCGAGTTGTGCACAATGCTGACAAGAAACTAAGTATATTAAGTATTTAGAGTGAATCCGCATTGGTTTCCAAAGTTTCTTGTCAGCACCATTCATTATGTTTCGCCCGTAAAGTGGTAATGCGGCAATGTGCACAACTCGATGAACTAAGCACTTTGAGTACATCCATACTGATTTCCAAAATTTCCATCAGCGCCATTCTGTATTTGTCACGGCAATGTGCACATGTGGTTAATTCTAACACTTTGAGTGAATCCACATTGGTTTCCGACGTTTCTTGTCAACGCCATCTTCGGAAAGCAATGTGGATTCACTCAAAGTGCTTACTTCATCGAGTTGTGCACATTGCCGCATTACCAGTTTGTGGGCGAAACATAATGAATGGTGCTGACAAGAAACTTTGGAAAACAATGTGGATTCAGTCAAAATGCTGAATTCATAGAATTGTGCCCATTGTCGCATTACCCGATGGTGGGCGAATAATACTGATTGGCGCAGAAAAGAAAATTGGAAAACCAATTTGGATTTACTCAAAATGAATGAATGCCGCTGACAGATACTTTGGAAAACAATGTGGATTCACTCAAAGTGCTAACTTCATCGAGATGTGCACATTGCCTTGGCAAATTTAGAATGGCGCTGATGGTAACTTTGGAAATCAGTATGGATGTACTGAAAATGCATACTCCATCGACTTTGCACGTTGCCGCCTTACCAGTTTATGGCCGAAACATAATGAATGGTGCTTACCAGAAACTTTGGAATTTAACGTGGATTCAGACAAAATTAATCGAATGGTGCACTTCGTCGTATTACCCGATGGTGGGGGAATAATGCTGAATGGCGCTGACAAGCAAAATTGAAAACCAATATGGATTTATTCAAAATGAATGAATGCCGCTAACAGAAACTTTGGAAAACACTGTGGATTCACTCAAAGTGATTATTGATAGAGTTGTGCACATTGCCTCATTACCAGATGGAGGGCGAAACATAATGAATGGTGCTGACAAATAACTTTGGAAATCAATGTGGATAAACTCAAGTTGTTTCATTGACCGAGTTGTGCACATTGCATCATCATTACCATAAGGAGGGCGAACAATACTGAACGGCTTTGACACGAAACTACGGAAACCAATGTGGATTCAAAGTGTTAGAACCATCGACATGTGCACATTGCCTTGACAAATACAGAATGGCGCTGATGGAAATTTTGGAAATTAGTATGGATGTACTCAAAGTGCTTAGTTTATCGAGTTGTGCACATTGCCGCATTACAAGTTTGTGGGCGAAAGATAATGAATGATGCTGACAAGACACCTTGGAAAACAATGTGGATTCAGTCAAAATGCTGAATTCATAGAATTGTGCCCATTGTCGCATTACCCGATGGTGGGCGAATAATACTGATTGGAGCAGAAAAGAAAATTTGAAAACCAATTTGGATTTACTCAAAATGAATGAATGCCGCTGACAGATACTTTTCAAAACAATGTGGATTCACTCAAAGTGCTAACTTCATCGAGATGTGCACATTGCCTTGGCAAATTTAGAATGGCGCTGATGGTAACTTTGGAAATCAGTATGGGTGTACTGAAAATGCATACTCCATCGACTTTGCACATTGCCGCCTTACCAGTTTATGGCCGAAACATAATGAATGGTGCTTACCAGAAACTTTGGAATTTAATGTGGATTCAGACAAAATTCATCGAATGGTGCACTTCGCCGTATTACCCGATGGTGGGGGAATAGTTCTGAATGGCGCTGACAAGCAAATTTGAAAACCAATATGGATTTATTCAAAATGAATGAATGCCGCTAACAGAAACTTTGGAAAACAATGTGGATTCACTCAAAGTGATTATTGATAGAGTTGTGCACATTGCCTCATTACCAGATGGAGGGCGAAACATAATGAATGGTGCTGACAAATAACTTTGGAAATCAATGTGGATAAACTCAAGTTGTTTCATTGACCGAGTTGTGCACATTGCATCATCATTACCATAAGGAGGGCGAACAATACTGAACGGCTTTGACAAGAAACTACGGAAACCAATGTGGATTCACTCAAAGTGTTAGAATCATCGACATGTGCACATTGCCTTGACAAATACAGAATGGCGCTGATGGGAAGTTTGGAAATTAGTTTGGATGTACTCAAAATGCATACTCCATCGAGTTGTGCACATTTCCGCATTACGACTTCACGGGCGAAACATAATGAATGGTGCTGACAAGAATCAATGTGGATTCACTCTAAATACTTATTTCATCGAATGGTGCACTTCGCCGTATTACCCGATGGTGGGGGAATAATTCTGAATGGCGCTGACAAGCAAATTTGAAAACCAATATGGATTTATTCAAAATGAATGAATGCCGCTGCCAGAAACTTTGGAAAACAACGTGGATTCACTCAAAGTGTTAGATTCATCGAGATGTGCACATTACCTTGACAAATTTAGAATGACGCTTTGGAAACTTTGGAAATCAGTATGGATGTACTCAAAATGCATCCTCCATCGAGTTGTGCACATTGCCGCATGATCAGTTCATGGGCGAACCATGATGAATGGTGCTTACCAGAAACTTTGGAATTTAATGTATATTCAGACAAAATGCTTAATTCATCGAATTGTGCACTTCGCCGTATTACCCGGTGGCGGGCGAATAATACTGAATGGCGCTAACAAGCAAATTTGAAAACCAATATGGATTTATTCAAAATGAATGAATGCCGCTGACAAGAAACTTCGGAATCCAATGTGGATTCACTCAAAGTGCTTACTTCATCGAGTTGTGCACATTGCCGCATTACCAGTTTATGGGCGAAACATAATGAATGATGCTGACAAGAAACTAAGTATATTAAGTATTTAGAGTGAATCCGCATTGATTTCCAAAGTTTCTTGTCAGCACCATTCATTATGTTTCGCCCGTAAAGTGGTAATGCGGCAATGTGCACAACTCGATGAACTAAGCACTTTGAGTACATCCATACTGATTTCCAAAATTTCCATCAGCGCCATTCTGTATTTGTCACGGCAATGTGCACATGTGGTTAATTCTAACACTTTGAGTGAATCCACATTGGTTTCCGACGTTTCTTGTCAACGCCATCTTCGGAAAGCAATGTGGATTGACTCAAAGTGCTTACTTCATCGAGTTGTGCACATTGCCGCATTACCAGTTTGTGGGCGAAACATAATGAATGGTGCTGACAAGAAACTTTGGAAAACAATGTGGATTCAGTCTAAATGCTGAATTCATAGAATTGTGCCCATTGTCGCATTACCCGATGGTGGGCGAATAATACTGATTGGCGCAGAAAAGAAAATTGGAAAACCAATTTGGATTTACTCAAAATGAATGAATGCCGCTAACAGAAACTTTGGAAAACCATGTGGATTCACTCAAAGTGATTATTGATAGATTTGTGCACATTGCCTCATTACCAGATGGAGGGCGAAACATAATGAATGGTGCTGACAAATAACTTTGGAAATCAATGTGGATAAACTCAAGTTGTTTCATTGACCGAGTTGTGCACAATGCTGACAAGAAACTAAGTATATTAAGTATTTAGAGTGAATCCGCATTGGTTTCCAAAGTTTCTTGTCAGCACCATTCATTATGTTTCGCCCGTAAAGTGGTAATGCGGCAATGTGCACAACTCGATGAACTAAGCACTTTGAGTACATCCATACTGATTTCCAAAATTTCCATCAGCGCCATTCTGTATTTGTCACGGCAATGTGCACATGTGGTTAATTCTAAGACTTTGAGTGAATCCACATTGGTTTCCGACGTTTCTTGTCAACGCCATCTTCGGAAAGCAATGTGGATTCACTCAAAGTGCTTACTTCATCGAGTTGTGCACATTGCCGCATTACCAGTTTGTGGGCGAAACATAAAGAATGGTGCTGACAAGAAACTTTGGAAAACAATGTGGATTCAGTCAAAATGCTGAATTCATAGAATTGTGCCCATTGTCGCATTACCCGATGGTGGGCGAATAATACTGATTGGCGCAGAAAAGAAAATTGGAAAACCAATTTGGATTAACTCAAAATGAATGAATGCCGCTGACAGATACTTTGGAAAACAATGTGGATTCACTCAAAGTGATTATTGATAGAGTTGTGCACATTGCCTCATTACCAGATGGAGGGCGAAACATAATGAATGGTGCTGACAAATAACTTTGGAAATCAATGTGGATAAACTCAAGTTGTTTCATTGACCGAGTTGTGCACATTGCATCATCATTACCATAAGGAGGGCGAACAATACTGAACGGCTTTGACACGAAACTACGGAAACCAATGTGGATTCACTCAAAGTGTTAGAACCATCGACATGTGCACATTGCCTTGACAAATACAGAATGGCGCTGATGGAAATTTTGGAAATTAGTATGGATGTACTCAAAGTGCTTAGTTTATCGAGTTGTGCACATTGCCGCATTACAAGTTTGTGGGCGAAAGATAATGAATGATGCTGACAAGACACCTTGGAAAACAATGTGGATTCAGTCAAAATGCTGAATTCATAGAATTGTGCCCATTGTCGCATTACCCGATGGTGGGCGAATAATACTGATTGGAGCAGAAAAGAAAATTTGAAAACCAATTTGGATTTACTCAAAATGAATGAATGCCGCTGCCAGATACTTTTCAAAACAATGTGGATTCACTCAAAGTGCTAACTTCATCGAGATGTGCACATTGCCTTGGCAAATGTAGAATGGCGCTGATGGTAACTTTGGAAATCAGTATGGGTGTACTGAAAATGCATACTCCATCGACTTTGCACATTGCCGCCTTACCAGTTTATGGGCGAAACATAATGAATGGTGCTTACCAGAAACTTTGGAATTTAATGTGGATTCAGACAAAATTCATCGAATGGTGCACTTCGCCGTATTACCCGATGGTGGGGGAATAGTTCTGAATGGCGCTGACAAGCAAATTTGAAAACCAATATGGATTTATTCAAAATGAATGAATGCCGCTAACAGAAACTTTGGAAAACAATGTGGATTCACTCAAAGTGATTATTGATAGAGTTGTGCACATTGCCTCATTACCAGATGGAGGGCGAAACATAATGAATGGTGCTGACAAATAACTTTGGAAATCAATGTGGATAAACTCAAGTTGTTTCATTGACCGAGTTGTGCACATTGCATCATCATTACCATAAGGAGGGCGAACAATACTGAACGGCTTTGACAAGAAACTACGGAAACCAATGTGGATTCACTCAAAGTGTTAGAATCATCGACATGTGCACATTGCCTTGACAAATACAGAATGGCGCTGATGGGAAGTTTGGAAATTAGTTTGGATGTACTCAAAATGCATACTCCATCGAGTTGTGCACATTTCCGCATTACGACTTCACGGGCGAAACATAATGAATGGTGCTGACAAGAATCAATGTGGATTCACTCTAAATACTTATTTCATCGAATGGTGCACTTCGCCGTATTACCCGATGGTGGGGGAATAATTCTGAATGGCGCTGACAAGCAAATTTGAAAACCAATATGGATTTATTCAAAATGAATGAATGCCGCTGCCAGAAACTTTGGAAAACAACGTGGATTCACTCAAAGTGTTAGATTCATCGAGATGTGCACATTACCTTGACAAATTTAGAATGACGCTTTGGAAACTTTGGAAATCAGTATGGATGTACTCAAAATGCATCCTCCATCGAGTTGTGCACATTGCCGCATGATCAGTTCATGGGCGAACCATGATGAATGGTGCTTACCAGAAACTTTGGAATTTAATGTATATTCAGACAAAATGCTTAATTCATCGAATTGTGCACTTCGCCGTATTACCCGGTGGCGGGCGAATAATACTGAATGGCGCTAACAAGCAAATTTGAAAACCAATATGGATTTATTCAAAATGAATGAATGCCGCTGACAAGAAACTTCGGAATCCAATGTGGATTCACTCAAAGTGCTTACTTCATCGAGTTGTGCACATTGCCGCATTACCAGTTTATGGGCGAAACATAATGAATGATGCTGACAAGAAACTAAGTATATTAAGTATTTAGAGTGAATCCGCATTGATTTCCAAAGTTTCTTGTCAGCACCATTCATTATGTTTCGCCCGTAAAGTGGTAATGCGGCAATGTGCACAACTCGATGAACTAAGCACTTTGAGTACATCCATACTGATTTCCAAAATTTCCATCAGCGCCATTCTGTATTTGTCACGGCAATGTGCACATGTGGTTAATTCTAACACTTTGAGTGAATCCACATTGGTTTCCGACGTTTCTTGTCAACGCCATCTTCGGAAAGCAATGTGGATTCACTCAAAGTGCTTACTTCATCGAGTTGTGCACATTGCCGCATTACCAGTTTGTGGGCGAAACATCATGAATGGTGCTGACAAGAAACTTTGGAAAACAATGTGGATTCACTCTAAATACTTATTTCACCGAATAGTGCACATTGCCACGTTACCCGGTGGCGGGCGAATAATACTGAATGGCGCTAACAAGCAAATTTGAAAACCAATATGGATTTATTCAAAATGAATGAATGCCGCTGTCAGAAACTTTGGAAAACAATGTGGATTCACTCAAAGTGTTAGATTCATCGAGATGTGCACATTGCCTTGGCAAATTTAGAATGACGCTTTGGAAACTTTGGAAATCAGTATGGATGTACTCAAAATGCATCCTCCATCGAGTTGTGCACATTGCCGCATGACCAGTTCATGGGCGAACCATGATGAATGCCGCTGACAGAACCTTTGGAAATCAATGTGGCTGCACTCACAATGCTTAAATCATCGAATTGTACACTTTGCCTCATTACCCGATGGTAATAATGTAACTGAATGGCGCTGTCTGGATGTACTCAAAATGCTTCGTCCATCGCGTTGTGCTTATTGCCGCATTACCACTTTACGGGCGAAACATAATGAATGGTGCTGACAAGAAACTTTGGAAATCAGTGTGGATTCACTCTAAAAGCTTAATTGAACGAGTTATTCACAATGCCTCATTACCATATGGAGGGCGAATAATACCGAATGGCGTTGACAAGAAACGTCGGGAACCAATGTGGATTCACTCAAAGTGTTAGAACCATCGACATGTGCACATTGCCTTGACAAATACAGAATGGCGCTGATGGAAATTTTGGAAATTAGTATGGATGTACTCAAAGTGCTTAGTTTATCGAGTTGTGCACATTGCCGCATTACAAGTTTGTGGGCGAAAGATAATGAATGATGCTGACAAGACACCTTGGAAAACAATGTGGATTCAGTCAAAATGCTGAATTCATAGAATTGTGCCCATTGTCGCATTACCCGATGGTGGGCGAATAATACTGATTGGAGCAGAAAAGAAAATTTGAAAACCAATTTGGATTTACTCAAAATGAATGAATGCCGCTGACAGATACTTTTCAAAACAATGTGGATTCACTCAAAGTGCTAACTTCATCGAGATGTGCACATTGCCTTGGCAAATTTAGAATGGCGCTGATGGTAACTTTGGAAATCAGTATGGGTGTACTGAAAATGCATACTCCATCGACTTTGCACATTGCCGCCTTACCAGTTTATGGCCGAAACATAATGAATGGTGCTTACCAGAAACTTTGGAATTTAATGTGGATTCAGACAAAATTCATCGAATGGTGCACTTCGCCGTATTACCCGATGGTGGGGGAATAGTTCTGAATGGCGCTGACAAGCAAATTTGAAAACCAATATGGATTTATTCAAAATGAATGAATGCCGCTAACAGAAACTTTGGAAAACAATGTGGATTCACTCAAAGTGATTATTGATAGAGTTGTGCACATTGCCTCATTACCAGATGGAGGGCGAAACATAATGAATGGTGCTGACAAATAACTTTGGAAATCAATGTGGATAAACTCAAGTTGTTTCATTGACCGAGTTGTGCACATTGCATCATCATTACCATAAGGAGGGCGAACAATACTGAACGGCTTTGACAAGAAACTACGGAAACCAATGTGGATTCACTCAAAGTGTTAGAATCATCGACATGTGCACATTGCCTTGACAAATACAGAATGGCGCTGATGGGAAGTTTGGAAATTAGTTTGGATGTACTCAAAATGCATACTCCATCGAGTTGTGCACATTTCCGCATTACGACTTCACGGGCGAAACATAATGAATGGTGCTGACAAGAATCAATGTGGATTCACTCTAAATACTTATTTCATCGAATGGTGCACTTCGCCGTATTACCCGATGGTGGGGGAATAATTCTGAATGGCGCTGACAAGCAAATTTGAAAACCAATATGGATTTATTCAAAATGAATGAATGCCGCTAACAGAAACTTTGGAAAACAACGTGGATTCACTCAAAGTGTTAGATTCATCGAGATGTGCACATTACCTTGACAAATGCAAGGTACCTACTCAAAATGCATCCTCCATCGAGTTGTGCACATTGCCGCATGATCAGTTCATGGGCGAACCATGATGAATGGTGCTTACCAGAAACTTTGGAATTTAATGTATATTCAGACAAAATGCTTAATTCATCGAATTGTGCACTTCGCCGTATTACCCGGTGGCGGGCGAATGATACTGAATGGCGCTAACAAGCAAATTTGAAAACCAATATGGATTTATTCAAAATGAATGAATGCCGCTGACAAGAAACTTCGGAATCCAATGTGGATTCACTCAAAGTGCTTACTTCATCGAGTTGTGCACATTGCCGCATTACCAGTTTATGGGCGAAACATAATGAATGATGCTGACAAGAAACTAAGTATATTAAGTATTTAGAGTGAATCCGCATTGATTTCCAAAGTTTCTTGTCAGCACCATTCATTATGTTTCGCCCGTAAAGTGGTAATGCGGCAATGTGCACAACTCGATGAACTAAGCACTTTGAGTACATCCATACTGATTTCCAAAATTTCCATCAGCGCCATTCTGTATTTGTCACGGCAATGTGCACATGTGGTTAATTCTAACACTTTGAGTGAATCCACATTGGTTTCCGACGTTTCTTGTCAACGCCATCTTCGGAAAGCAATGTGGATTGACTCAAAGTGCTTACTTCATCGAGTTGTGCACATTGCCGCATTACCAGTTTGTGGGCGAAACATAATGAATGGTGCTGACGAGAAACTTTGGAAAACAATGTGGATTCAGTCAAAATGCTGAATTCATAGAATTGTGCCCATTGTCGCATTACCCGATGGTGGGCGAATAATACTGATTGGCGCAGAAAAGAAAATTGGAAAACCAATTTGGATTTACTCAAAATGAATGAATGCCGCTGTCAGAAACTTTGGAAAACAATGTGGATTCACTCAAAGTGCTAACTTCATCGAGATGTGCACATTGCCTTGGCAAATTTAGAATGGCGCTGATGGTAACTTTGGAAATCAGTATGGATGTACTGAAAATGCATACTCCATCGACTTTGCACATTGCCGCCTTGCCAGTTTATGGCCGAAACATAATGAATGGTGCTTACCAGAAACTTTGGAATTTAACGTGGATTCAGACAAAATTAATCGAATGGTGCACTTCGTCGTATTACCCGATGGTGGGGGAATAATACTGAATGGCGCTGACAAGCAAATTTGAAAACCAATATGGATTTATTCAAAATGAATGAATGCCGCTAACAGAAACTTTGGAAAACACTGTGGATTCACTCAAAGTGATTATTGATAGAGTTGTGCACATTGCCTCATTACCAGATGGAGGGCGAAACATAATGAATGGTGCTGACAAATAACTTTGGAAATCAATGTGGATAAACTCAAGTTGTTTCATTGACCGAGTTGTGCACATTGCATCATCATTACCATAAGGAGGGCGAACAATACTGAACGGCTTTGACAAGAAACTACGGAAACCAATGTGGATTCACTCAAAGTGTTAGAATCATCGACATGTGCACATTGCCTTGACAAATACAGAATGGCGCTGATGGGAAGTTTGGAAATTAGTTTGGATGTACTCAAAATGCATACTCCATCGAGTTGTGCACATTTCCGCATTACGACTTCACGGGCGAAACATAATGAATGGTGCTGACAAGAATCAATGTGGATTCACTCTAAATACTTATTTCATCGAATGGTGCACTTCGCCGTATTACCCGATGGTGGGGGAATAGTTCTGAATGGCGCTGACAAGCAAATTTGAAAACCAATATGGATTTATTCAAAATGAATGAATGCCGCTAACAGAAACGTTGGAAAACAATGTGGATTCACTCAAAGTGATTATTGATAGAGTTGTGCACATTGCCTCATTACCAGATGGAGGGCGAAACATAATGAATGGTGCTGACAAGAAACTTTGGAAATCAGTGTGGATTCACTCTAAAAGCTTAATTGAACGAGTTATTCACAATGCCTCATTACCATATGGAGGGCGAATAATACCGAATGGCGTTGACAAGAAACGTCGGGAACCAATGTGGATTCACTCAAAGTGTTAGAACCATCGACATGTGCACATTGCCTTGACAAATACAGAATGGCGCTGATGGAAATTTTGGAAATTAGTATGGATGTACTCAAAGTGCTTAGTTTATCGAGTTGTGCACATTGCCGCATTACAAGTTTGTGGGCGAAAGATAATGAATGATGCTGACAAGACACCTTGGAAAACAATGTGGATTCAGTCAAAATGCTGAATTCATAGAATTGTGCCCATTGTCGCATTACCCGATGGTGGGCGAATAATACTGATTGGAGCAGAAAAGAAAATTTGAAAACCAATTTGGATTTACTCAAAATGAATGAATGCCGCTGACAGATACTTTTCAAAACAATGTGGATTCACTCAAAGTGCTAACTTCATCGAGATGTGCACATTGCCTTGGCAAATTTAGAATGGCGCTGATGGTAACTTTGGAAATCAGTATGGGTGTACTGAAAATGCATACTCCATCGACTTTGCACATTGCCGCCTTACCAGTTTATGGCCGAAACATAATGAATGGTGCTTACCAGAAACTTTGGAATTTAATGTGGATTCAGACAAAATTCATCGAATGGTGCACTTCGCCGTATTACCCGATGGTGGGGGAATAGTTCTGAATGGCGCTGACAAGCAAATTTGAAAACCAATATGGATTTATTCAAAATGAATGAATGCCGCTAACAGAAACTTTGGAAAACACTGTGGATTCACTCAAAGTGATTATTGATAGAGTTGTGCACATTGCCTCATTACCAGATGGAGGGCGAAACATAATGAATGGTGCTGACAAATAACTTTGGAAATCAATGTGGATAAACTCAAGTTGTTTCATTGACCGAGTTGTGCACATTGCATCATCATTACCATAAGGAGGGCGAACAATACTGAACGGCTTTGACAAGAAACTACGGAAACCAATGTGGATTCACTCAAAGTGTTAGAATCATCGACATGTGCACATTGCCTTGACAAATACAGAATGGCGCTGATGGGAAGTTTGGAAATTAGTTTGGATGTACTCAAAATGCATACTCCATCGAGTTGTGCACATTTCCGCATTACGACTTCACGGGCGAAACATAATGAATGGTGCTGACAAGAATCAATGTGGATTCACTCTAAATACTTATTTCATCGAATGGTGCACTTCGCCGTATTACCCGATGGTGGGGGAATAATTCTGAATGGCGCTGACAAGCAAATTTGAAAACCAATATGGATTTATTCAAAATGAATGAATGCCGCTAACAGAAACTTTGGAAAACAACGTGGATTCACTCAAAGTGTTAGATTCATCGAGATGTGCACATTACCTTGACAAATGCAAGGTACCTACTCAAAATGCATCCTCCATCGAGTTGTGCACATTGCCGCATGATCAGTTCATGGGCGAACCATGATGAATGGTGCTTACCAGAAACTTTGGAATTTAATGTATATTCAGACAAAATGCTTAATGCATCGAATTGTGCACTTCGCCGTATGACCCGGTGGCGGGCGAATAATACTGAATGGCGCTAACAAGCAAATTTGAAAACCAATATGGATTTATTCAAAATGAATGAATGCCGCTGACAAGAAACTTCGGAATCCAATGTGGATTCACTCAAAGTGCTTACTTCATCGAGTTGTGCACATTGCCGCATTACCAGTTTATGGGCGAAACATAATGAATGATGCTGACAAGAAACTAAGTATATTAAGTATTTAGAGTGAATCCGCATTGATTTCCAAAGTTTCTTGTCAGCACCATTCATTATGTTTCGCCCGTAAAGTGGTAATGCGGCAATGTGCACAACTCGATGAACTAAGCACTTTGAGTACATCCATACTGATTTCCAAAATTTCCATCAGCGCCATTCTGTATTTGTCACGGCAATGTGCACATGTGGTTAATTCTAACACTTTGAGTGAATCCACATTGGTTTCCGACGTTTCTTGTCAACGCCATCTTCGGAAAGCAATGTGGATTGACTCAAAGTGCTTACTTCATCGAGTTGTGCACATTGCCGCATTACCAGTTTGTGGGCGAAACATAATGAATGGTGCTGACAAGAAACTTTGGAAAACAATGTGGATTCAGTCAAAATGCTGAATTCATAGAATTGTGCCCATTGTCGCATTACCCGATGGTGGGCGAATAATACTGATTGGCGCAGAAAAGAAAATTGGAAAACCAATTTGGATTTACTCAAAATGAATGAATGCCGCTGACAGATACTTTGGAAAACAATGTGGATTCACTCAAAGTGCTAACTTCATCGAGATGTGCACATTGCCTTGGCAAATTTAGAATGGCGCTGATGGTAACTTTGGAAATCAGTATGGATGTACTGAAAATGCATACTCCATCGACTTTGCACATTGCCGCCTTACCAGTTTATGGCCGAAACATAATGAATGGTGCTTACCAGAAACTTTGGAATTTAACGTGGATTCAGACAAAATTAATCGAATGGTGCACTTCGTCGTATTACCCGATGGTGGGGGAATAATACTGAATGGCGCTGACAAGCAAATTTGAAAACCAATATGGATTTATTCAAAATGAATGAATGCCGCTAACAGAAACTTTGGAAAACACTGTGGATTCACTCAAAGTGATTATTGATAGAGTTGTGCACATTGCCTCATTACCAGATGGAGGGCGAAACATAATGAATGGTGCTGACAAATAACTTTGGAAATCAATGTGGATAAACTCAAGTTGTTTCATTGACCGAGTTGTGCACATTGCATCATCATTACCATAAGGAGGGCGAACAATACTGAACGGCTTTGACAAGAAACTACGGAAACCAATGTGGATTCACTCAAAGTGTTAGAATCATCGACATGTGCACATTGCCTTGACAAATACAGAATGGCGCTGATGGGAAGTTTGGAAATTAGTTTGGATGTACTCAAAATGCATACTCCATCGAGTTGTGCACATTTCCGCATTACGACTTCACGGGCGAAACATAATGAATGGTGCTGACAAGAATCAATGTGGATTCACTCTAAATACTTATTTCATCGAATGGTGCACTTCGCCGTATTACCCGATGGTGGGGGAATAGTTCTGAATGGCGCTGACAAGCAAATTTGAAAACCAATATGGATTTATTCAAAATGAATGAATGCCGCTAACAGAAACTTTGGAAAACAATGTGGATTCACTCAAAGTGATTATTGATAGAGTTGTGCACATTGCCTCATTACCAGATGGAGGGCGAAACATAATGAATGGTGCTGACAAGAAACTTTGGAAATCAGTGTGGATTCACTCTAAAAGCTTAATTGAACGAGTTATTCACAATGCCTCATTACCATATGGAGGGCGAATAATACCGAATGGCGTTGACAAGAAACGTCGGGAACCAATGTGGATTCACTCAAAGTGTTAGAACCATCGACATGTGCACATTGCCTTGACAAATACAGAATGGCGCTGATGGAAATTTTGGAAATTAGTATGGATGTACTCAAAGTGCTTAGTTTATCGAGTTGTGCACATTGCCGCATTACAAGTTTGTGGGCGAAAGATAATGAATGATGCTGACAAGACACCTTGGAAAACAATGTGGATTCAGTCAAAATGCTGAATTCATAGAATTGTGCCCATTGTCGCATTACCCGATGGTGGGCGAATAATACTGATTGGAGCAGAAAAGAAAATTTGAAAACCAATTTGGATTTACTCAAAATGAATGAATGCCGCTGACAGATACTTTTCAAAACAATGTGGATTCACTCAAAGTGCTAACTTCATCGAGATGTGCACATTGCCTTGGCAAATTTAGAATGGCGCTGATGGTAACTTTGGAAATCAGTATGGGTGTACTGAAAATGCATACTCCATCGACTTTGCACATTGCCGCCTTACCAGTTTATGGCCGAAACATAATGAATGGTGCTTACCAGAAACTTTGGAATTTAATGTGGATTCAGACAAAATTCATCGAATGGTGCACTTCGCCGTATTACCCGATGGTGGGGGAATAGTTCTGAATGGCGCTGACAAGCAAATTTGAAAACCAATATGGATTTATTCAAAATGAATGAATGCCGCTAACAGAAACTTTGGAAAACAATGTGGATTCACTCAAAGTGATTATTGATAGAGTTGTGCACATTGCCTCATTACCAGATGGAGGGCGAAACATAATGAATGGTGCTGACAAATAACTTTGGAAATCAATGTGGATAAACTCAAGTTGTTTCATTGACCGAGTTGTGCACATTGCATCATCATTACCATAAGGAGGGCGAACAATACTGAACGGCTTTGACAAGAAACTACGGAAACCAATGTGGATTCACTCAAAGTGTTAGAATCATCGACATGTGCACATTGCCTTGACAAATACAGAATGGCGCTGATGGGAAGTTTGGAAATTAGTTTGGATGTACTCAAAATGCATACTCCATCGAGTTGTGCACATTTCCGCATTACGACTTCACGGGCGAAACATAATGAATGGTGCTGACAAGAATCAATGTGGATTCACTCTAAATACTTATTTCATCGAATGGTGCACTTCGCCGTATTACCCGATGGTGGGGGAATAATTCTGAATGGCGCTGACAAGCAAATTTGAAAACCAATATGGATTTATTCAAAATGAATGAATGCCGCTAACAGAAACTTTGGAAAACAACGTGGATTCACTCAAAGTGTTAGATTCATCGAGATGTGCACATTACCTTGACAAATGCAAGGTACCTACTCAAAATGCATCCTCCATCGAGTTGTGCACATTGCCGCATGATCAGTTCATGGGCGAACCATGATGAATGGTGCTTACCAGAAACTTTGGAATTTAATGTATATTCAGACAAAATGCTTAATTCATCGAATTGTGCACTTCGCCGTATTACCCGGTGGCGGGCGAATAATACTGAATGGCGCTAACAAGCAAATTTGAAAACCAATATGGATTTATTCAAAATGAATGAATGCCGCTGACAAGAAACTTCGGAATCCAATGTGGATTCACTCAAAGTGCTTACTTCATCGAGTTGTGCACATTGCCGCATTACCAGTTTATGGGCGAAACATAATGAATGATGCTGACAAGAAACTAAGTATATTAAGTATTTAGAGTGAATCCGCATTGATTTCCAAAGTTTCTTGTCAGCACCATTCATTATGTTTCGCCCGTAAAGTGGTAATGCGGCAATGTGCACAACTCGATGAACTAAGCACTTTGAGTACATCCATACTGATTTCCAAAATTTCCATCAGCGCCATTCTGTATTTGTCACGGCAATGTGCACATGTGGTTAATTCTAACACTTTGAGTGAATCCACATTGGTTTCCGACGTTTCTTGTCAACGCCATCTTCGGAAAGCAATGTGGATTGACTCAAAGTGCTTACTTCATCGAGTTGTGCACATTGCCGCATTACCAGTTTGTGGGCGAAACATAATGAATGGTGCTGACAAGAAACTTTGGAAAACAATGTGGATTCAGTCAAAATGCTGAATTCATAGAATTGTGCCCATTGTCGCATTACCCGATGGTGGGCGAATAATACTGATTGGCGCAGAAAAGAAAATTGGAAAACCAATTTGGATTTACTCAAAATGAATGAATGCCGCTGACAGATACTTTGGAAAACAATGTGGATTCACTCAAAGTGCTAACTTCATCGAGATGTGCACATTGCCTTGGCAAATTTAGAATGGCGCTGATGGTAACTTTGGAAATCAGTATGGATGTACTGAAAATGCATACTCCATCGACTTTGCACATTGCCGCCTTACCAGTTTATGGCCGAAACATAATGAATGGTGCTTACCAGAAACTTTGGAATTTAACGTGGATTCAGACAAAATTAATCGAATGGTGCACTTCGTCGTATTACCCGATGGTGGGGGAATAATACTGAATGGCGCTGACAAGCAAATTTGAAAACCAATATGGATTTATTCAAAATGAATGAATGCCGCTAACAGAAACTTTGGAAAACACTGTGGATTCACTCAAAGTGATTATTGATAGAGTTGTGCACATTGCCTCATTACCAGATGGAGGGCGAAACATAATGAATGGTGCTGACAAATAACTTTGGAAATCAATGTGGATAAACTCAAGTTGTTTCATTGACCGAGTTGTGCACATTGCATCATCATTACCATAAGGAGGGCGAACAATACTGAACGGCTTTGACAAGAAACTACGGAAACCAATGTGGATTCACTCAAAGTGTTAGAATCATCGACATGTGCACATTGCCTTGACAAATACAGAATGGCGCTGATGGGAAGTTTGGAAATTAGTTTGGATGTACTCAAAATGCATACTCCATCGAGTTGTGCACATTTCCGCATTACGACTTCACGGGCGAAACATAATGAATGGTGCTGACAAGAATCAATGTGGATTCACTCTAAATACTTATTTCATCGAATGGTGCACTTCGCCGTATTACCCGATGGTGGGGGAATAGTTCTGAATGGCGCTGACAAGCAAATTTGAAAACCAATTTGGATTTATTCAAAATGAATGAATGCCGCTAACAGAAACTTTGGAAAACAATGTGGATTCACTCAAAGTGATTATTGATAGAGTTGTGCACATTGCCTCATTACCAGATGGAGGCCGAAACATAATGAATGGTGCTGACAAATAACTTTGGAAATCAATGTGGATAAACTCAAGTTGTTTCATTGACCGAGTTGTGCACATTGCATCATCATTACCATAAGGAGGGCGAACAATACTGAACGGCTTTGACAAGAAACTACGGAAACCAATGTGGATTCACTCAAAGTGTTAGAATCATCGACATGTGCACATTGCCTTGACAAATACAGAATGGCGCTGATGGGAAGTTTGGAAATTAGTTTGGATGTACTCAAAATGCATACTCCATCGAGTTGTGCACATTTCCGCATTACGACTTCACGGGCGAAACATAATGAATGGTGCTGACAAGAATCAATGTGGATTCACTCTAAATACTTATTTCATCGAATGGTGCACTTCGCCGTATTACCCGATGGTGGGGGAATAATTCTGAATGGCGCTGACAAGCAAATTTGAAAACCAATATGGATTTATTCAAAATGAATGAATGCCGCTAACAGAAACTTTGGAAAACAACGTGGATTCACTCAAAGTGTTAGATTCATCGAGATGTGCACATTACCTTGACAAATGCAAGGTACCTACTCAAAATGCATCCTCCATCGAGTTGTGCACATTGCCGCATGATCAGTTCATGGGCGAACCATGATGAATGGTGCTTACCAGAAACTTTGCAATTTAATGTATATTCAGGCAAAATGCTTAATTCATCGAATTGTGCACTTCGCCGTATTACCCGGTGGCGGGCGAATAATACTGAATGGCGCTAACAAGCAAATTTGAAAACCAATATGGATTTATTCAAAATGAATGAATGCCGCTGACAAGAAACTTCGGAATCCAATGTGGATTCACTCAAAGTGCTTACTTCATCGAGTTGTGCACATTGCCGCATTACCAGTTTATGGGCGAAACATAATGAATGATGCTGACAAGAAACTAAGTATATTAAGTATTTAGAGTGAATCCGCATTGATTTCCAAAGTTTCTTGTCAGCACCATTCATTATGTTTCGCCCGTAAAGTGGTAATGCGGCAATGTGCACAACTCGATGAACTAAGCACTTTGAGTACATCCATACTGATTTCCAAAATTTCCATCAGCGCCATTCTGTATTTGTCACGGCAATGTGCACATGTGGTTAATTCTAACACTTTGAGTGAATCCACATTGGTTTCCGACGTTTCTTGTCAACGCCATCTTCGGAAAGCAATGTGGATTCACTCAAAGTGCTTACTTCATCGAGTTGTGCACATTGCCGCATTACCAGTTTGTGGGCGAAACATCATGAATGGTGCTGACAAGAAACTTTGGAAAACAATGTGGATTCACTCTAAATACTTATTTCACCGAATAGTGCACATTGCCACGTTACCCGGTGGCGGGCGAATAATACTGAATGGCGCTAACAAGCAAATTTGAAAACCAATATGGATTTATTCAAAATGAATGAATGCCGCTGTCAGAAACTTTGGAAAACAATGTGGATTCACTCAAAGTGTTAGATTCATCGAGATGTGCACATTGCCTTGGCAAATTTAGAATGACGCTTTGGAAACTTTGGAAATCAGTATGGATGTACTCAAAATGCATCCTCCATCGAGTTGTGCACATTGCCGCATGACCAGTTCATGGGCGAACCATGATGAATGCCGCTGACAGAACCTTTGGAAATCAATGTGGCTGCACTCACAATGCTTAAATCATCGAATTGTACACTTTGCCTCATTACCCGATGGTAATAATGTAACTGAATGGCGCTGTCTGGATGTACTCAAAATGCTTCGTCCATCGCGTTGTGCTTATTGCCGCATTACCACTTTACGGGCGAAACATAATGAATGGTGCTGACAAGAAACTTTGGAAATCAGTGTGGATTCACTCTAAAAGCTTAATTGAACGAGTTATTCACAATGCCTCATTACCATATGGAGGGCGAATAATACCGAATGGCGTTGACAAGAAACGTCGGGAACCAATGTGGATTCACTCAAAGTGTTAGAACCATCGACATGTGCACATTGCCTTGACAAATACAGAATGGCGCTGATGGAAATTTTGGAAATTAGTATGGATGTACTCAAAGTGCTTAGTTTATCGAGTTGTGCACATTGCCGCATTACAAGTTTGTGGGCGAAAGATAATGAATGATGCTGACAAGACACCTTGGAAAACAATGTGGATTCAGTCAAAATGCTGAATTCATAGAATTGTGCCCATTGTCGCATTACCCGATGGTGGGCGAATAATACTGATTGGAGCAGAAAAGAAAATTTGAAAACCAATTTGGATTTACTCAAAATGAATGAATGCCGCTGACAGATACTTTTCAAAACAATGTGGATTCACTCAAAGTGCTAACTTCATCGAGATGTGCACATTGCCTTGGCAAATTTAGAATGGCGCTGATGGTAACTTTGGAAATCAGTATGGGTGTACTGAAAATGCATACTCCATCGACTTTGCACATTGCCGCCTTACCAGTTTATGGCCGAAACATAATGAATGGTGCTTACCAGAAACTTTGGAATTTAATGTGGATTCAGACAAAATTCATCGAATGGTGCACTTCGCCGTATTACCCGATGGTGGGGGAATAGTTCTGAATGGCGCTGACAAGCAAATTTGAAAACCAATATGGATTTATTCAAAATGAATGAATGCCGCTAACAGAAACTTTGGAAAACAATGTGGATTCACTCAAAGTGATTATTGATAGAGTTGTGCACATTGCCTCATTACCAGATGGAGGGCGAAACATAATGAATGGTGCTGACAAATAACTTTGGAAATCAATGTGGATAAACTCAAGTTGTTTCATTGACCGAGTTGTGCACATTGCATCATCATTACCATAAGGAGGGCGAACAATACTGAACGGCTTTGACAAGAAACTACGGAAACCAATGTGGATTCACTCAAAGTGTTAGAATCATCGACATGTGCACATTGCCTTGACAAATACAGAATGGCGCTGATGGGAAGTTTGGAAATTAGTTTGGATGTACTCAAAATGCATACTCCATCGAGTTGTGCACATTTCCGCATTACGACTTCACGGGCGAAACATAATGAATGGTGCTGACAAGAATCAATGTGGATTCACTCTAAATACTTATTTCATCGAATGGTGCACTTCGCCGTATTACCCGATGGTGGGGGAATAATTCTGAATGGCGCTGACAAGCAAATTTGAAAACCAATATGGATTTATTCAAAATGAATGAATGCCGCTAACAGAAACTTTGGAAAACAACGTGGATTCACTCAAAGTGTTAGATTCATCGAGATGTGCACATTACCTTGACAAATGCAAGGTACCTACTCAAAATGCATCCTCCATCGAGTTGTGCACATTGCCGCATGATCAGTTCATGGGCGAACCATGATGAATGGTGCTTACCAGAAACTTTGGAATTTAATGTATATTCAGACAAAATGCTTAATTCATCGAATTGTGCACTTCGCCGTATTACCCGGTGGCGGGCGAATAATACTGAATGGCGCTAACAAGCAAATTTGAAAACCAATATGGATTTATTCAAAATGAATGAATGCCGCTGACAAGAAACTTCGGAATCCAATGTGGATTCACTCAAAGTGCTTACTTCATCGAGTTGTGCACATTGCCGCATTACCAGTTTATGGGCGAAACATAATGAATGATGCTGACAAGAAACTAAGTATATTAAGTATTTAGAGTGAATCCGCATTGATTTCCAAAGTTTCTTGTCAGCACCATTCATTATGTTTCGCCCGTAAAGTGGTAATGCGGCAATGTGCACAACTCGATGAACTAAGCACTTTGAGTACATCCATACTGATTTCCAAAATTTCCATCAGCGCCATTCTGTATTTGTCACGGCAATGTGCACATGTGGTTAATTCTAACACTTTGAGTGAATCCACATTGGTTTCCGACGTTTCTTGTCAACGCCATCTTCGGAAAGCAATGTGGATTGACTCAAAGTGCTTACTTCATCGAGTTGTGCACATTGCCGCATTACCAGTTTGTGGGCGAAACATAATGAATGGTGCTGACAAGAAACTTTGGAAAACAATGTGGATTCAGTCAAAATGCTGAATTCATAGAATTGTGCCCATTGTCGCATTACCCGATGGTGGGCGAATAATACTGATTGGCGCAGAAAAGAAAATTGGAAAACCAATTTGGATTTACTCAAAATGAATGAATGCCGCTGACAGATACTTTGGAAAACAATGTGGATTCACTCAAAGTGCTAACTTCATCGAGATGTGCACATTGCCTTGGCAAATTTAGAATGGCGCTGATGGTAACTTTGGAAATCAGTATGGATGTACTGAAAATGCATACTCCATCGACTTTGCACATTGCCGCCTTACCAGTTTATGGCCGAAACATAATGAATGGTGCTTACCAGAAACTTTGGAATTTAACGTGGATTCAGACAAAATTAATCGAATGGTGCACTTCGTCGTATTACCCGATGGTGGGGGAATAATACTGAATGGCGCTGACAAGCAAATTTGAAAACCAATATGGATTTATTCAAAATGAATGAATGCCGCTAACAGAAACTTTGGAAAACAATGTGGATTCACTCAAAGTGATTATTGATAGAGTTGTGCACATTGCCTCATTACCAGATGGAGGGCGAAACATAATGAATGGTGCTGACAAATAACTTTGGAAATCAATGTGGATAAACTCAAGTTGTTTCATTGACCGAGTTGTGCACATTGCATCATCATTACCATAAGGAGGGCGAACAATACTGAACGGCTTTGACAAGAAACTACGGAAACCAATGTGGATTCACTCAAAGTGTTAGAATCATCGACATGTGCACATTGCCTTGACAAATACAGAATGGCGCTGATGGGAAGTTTGGAAATTAGTTTGGATGTACTCAAAATGCATACTCCATCGAGTTGTGCACATTTCCGCATTACGACTTCACGGGCGAAACATAATGAATGGTGCTGACAAGAATCAATGTGGATTCACTCTAAATACTTATTTCATCGAATGGTGCACTTCGCCGTATTACCCGATGGTGGGGGAATAATTCTGAATGGCGCTGACAAGCAAATTTGAAAACCAATATGGATTTATTCAAAATGAATGAATGCCGCTGCCAGAAACTTTGGAAAACAACGTGGATTCACTCAAAGTGTTAGATTCATCGAGATGTGCACATTACCTTGACAAATTTAGAATGACGCTTTGGAAACTTTGGAAATCAGTATGGATGTACTCAAAATGCATCCTCCATCGAGTTGTGCACATTGCCGCATGATCAGTTCATGGGCGAACCATGATGAATGGTGCTTACCAGAAACTTTGGAATTTAATGTATATTCAGACAAAATGCTTAATTCATCGAATTGTGCACTTCGCCGTATTACCCGGTGGCGGGCGAATAATACTGAATGGCGCTAACAAGCAAATTTGAAAACCAATATGGATTTATTCAAAATGAATGAATGCCGCTGACAAGAAACTTCGGAATCCAATGTGGATTCACTCAAAGTGCTTACTTCATCGAGTTGTGCACATTGCCGCATTACCAGTTTATGGGCGAAACATAATGAATGATGCTGACAAGAAACTAAGTATATTAAGTATTTAGAGTGAATCCGCATTGATTTCCAAAGTTTCTTGTCAGCACCATTCATTATGTTTCGCCCGTAAAGTGGTAATGCGGCAATGTGCACAACTCGATGAACTAAGCACTTTGAGTACATCCATACTGATTTCCAAAATTTCCATCAGCGCCATTCTGGATTTGTCACGGCAATGTGCACATGTGGTTAATTCTAACACTTTGAGTGAATCCACATTGGTTTCCGACGTTTCTTGTCAACGCCATCTTCGGAAAGCAATGTGGATTCACTCAAAGTGCTTACTTCATCGAGTTGTGCACATTGCCGCATTACCAGTTTGTGGGCGAAACATAATGAATGGTGCTGACAAGAAACTTTGGAAATCAGTGTGGATTCACTCTAAAAGCTTAATTGAACGAGTTATTCACAATGCCTCATTACCATATGGAGGGCGAATAATACCGAATGGCGTTGACAAGAAACGTCGGGAACCAATGTGGATTCACTCAAAGTGTTAGAATTAACGACATGTGCACATTGCCTTGACAAATACAGAATGGCGCTGATGGAAATTTTGGAAATTAGTATGGATGTACTCAAAATGCATCCTCCATCGAGTTGTGCTTCTTGCCGCATTACCAGTTCATGGGCGTACCATGATGAATGGTGCTGACAATAAACTTCGGAAATCAATGTGGATTCACTCGAAATGCTTAATTGATCGAGTTGTTCACATTGCCTCATTACCATATGGAGGGCGAATATTACTGAATGGCGTTGACAAGAAACTTCGGAAACCAATGTGGATTCACTCAAAGTGCTTACTTCATCGAGTTGTGCACATTGCCGCATTACCACTTTACGGGCGAAACATAATGAATGATGCTGACAAGACACCTTGGAAAACAATGTGGATTCAGTCAAAATGCTGAATTCATAGAATTGTGCCCATTGTCGCATTACCCGATGGTGGGCGAATAATACTGAATGGCGCTGACAAGCAAATCTGCAAACCATTTGGGTTTTACTCAAAATGAATGAATGCAGCTGACAGAAACTTTGGAAAACAGTGTGGATTCACTCAAAGTGCTAACTTCATCGAGATGTGCACTTTGCCTTGGCAAGTTTACAATGGCGCTGATGGAAACTTTGGAAATCAGTCTGGATGTACTCAAGATGCATACTCCATCGAGATGTGCACTTTGCCTTGGCAAGTTTACAATGGCGCTAATGGAATCTTTGGAAATCAGTCTGGGTGTACTCAAAATGCATACTCCATCGAGTTTGCACATTGTCGCCTTACCAGTTTATGGGCGAAACATAATGAATGGTGCTTACCAGAAACTTTGGAATTTAATGTGTATTCAGACAAGTTGCTTAATTCATCGAATTGTGCACTTCGCCGTATTACCCGAAGGGGGGGAAATAATACTGAATGGCGCTGACAAGCAAATTTGAATACCAATATGGATTTATTCAAAATGAATGAATGCCGCTGACAAGAAACTTCGGAATCCAATGTGGATTCACTCAAAGTGCTTACTTCATCGAGTTGTGCACATTGCCGCATTACCAGTTTATGGGCGAAACATAATGAATGATGCTGACAAGAAACTAAGTATATTAAGTATTTAGAGTGAATCCGCATTGATTTCCAAAGTTTCTTGTCAGCACCATTCATTATGTTTCGCCCGTAAAGTGGTAATGCGGCAATGTGCACAACTCGATGAACTAAGCACTTTGAGTACATCCATACTGATTTCCAAAATTTCCATCAGCGCCATTCTGTATTTGTCACGGCAATGTGCACACGTGGTTAATTCTAACACTTTGAGTGAATCCACATTGGTTTCCGACGTTTCTTGTCAACGCCATCTTCGGAAAGCAATGTGGATTCACTCAAAGTGCTTACTTCATCGAGTTGTGCACATTGCCGCATTACCAGTTTGTGGGCGAAACATAATGAATGGTGCTGACAAGAAACTTTGGAAAACAATGTGGATTCAGTCTAAATGCTGAATTCATAGAATTGTGCCCATTGTCGAATTACCCGATGGTGGGCGAATAATACTGATTGGCGCAGAAAAGAAAATTGGAAAACCAATTTGGATTTACTCAAAATGAATGAATGCCGCTAACAGAAACTTTGGAAAACAATGTGGATTCACTCAAAGTGATTATTGATAGAGTTGTGCACATTGCCTCATTACCAGATGGAGGGCGAAACATAATGAATGGTGCTGACAAATAACTTTGGAAATCAATGTGGATAAACTCAAGTTGTTTCATTGACCGAGTTGTGCACAATGCTGACAAGAAACTAAGTATATTAAGTATTTAGAGTGAATCCGCATTGGTTTCCAAAGTTTCTTGTCAGCACCATTCATTATGTTTCGCCCGTAAAGTGGTAATGCGGCAATGTGCACAACTCGATGAACTAAGCACTTTGAGTACATCCATACTGATTTCCAAAATTTCCATCAGCGCCATTCTGTATTTGTCACGGCAATGTGCACATGTGGTTAATTCTAACACTTTGAGTGAATCCACATTGGTTTCCGACGTTTCTTGTCAACGCCATCTTCGGAAAGCAATGTGGATTCACTCAAAGTGCTTACTTCATCGAGTTGTGCACATTGCCGCATTACCAGTTTGTGGGCGAAACATAATGAATGGTGCTGACAAGAAACTTTGGAAAACAATGTGGATTCAGTCAAAATGCTGAATTCATAGAATTGTGCCCATTGTCGCATTACCCGATGGTGGGCGAATAATACTGATTGGCGCAGAAAAGAAAATTGGAAAACCAATTTGGATTTACTCAAAATGAATGAATGCCGCTGACAGATACTTTGGAAAACAATGTGGATTCACTCAAAGTGCTAACTTCATCGAGATGTGCACATTGCCTGGGCAAATTTAGAATGGCGCTGATGGTAACTTTGGAAATCAGTATGGATGTACTGAAAATGCATACTCCATCGACTTTGCACATTGCCGCCTTACCAGTTTATGGCCGAAACATAATGAATGGTGCTTACCAGAAACTTTGGAATTTAACGTGGATTCAGACAAAATTAATCGAATGGTGCACTTCGTCGTATTACCCGATGGTGGGGGAATAATGCTGAATGGCGCTGACAAGCAAAATTGAAAACCAATATGGATTTATTCAAAATGAATGAATGCCGCTAACAGAAACTTTGGAAAACACTGTGGATTCACTCAAAGTGATTATTGATAGAGTTGTGCACATTGCCTCATTACCAGATGGAGGGCGAAACATAATGAATGGTGCTGACAAATAACTTTGGAAATCAATGTGGATAAACTCAAGTTGTTTCATTGACCGAGTTGTGCACATTGCATCATCATTACCATAAGGAGGGCGAACAATACTGAACGGCTTTGACACGAAACTACGGAAACCAATGTGGATTCACTCAAAGTGTTAGAACCATCGACATGTGCACATTGCCTTGACAAATACAGAATGGCGCTGATGGAAATTTTGGAAATTAGTATGGATGTACTCAAAGTGCTTAGTTTATCGAGTTGTGCACATTGCCGCATTCCAAGTTTGTGGGCGAAAGATAATGAATGATGCTGACAAGACACCTTGGAAAACAATGTGGATTCAGTCAAAATGCTGAATTCATAGAATTGTGCCCATTGTCGCATTACCCGATGGTGGGCGAATAATACTGATTGGAGCAGAAAAGAAAATTTGAAAACCAATTTGGATTTACTCAAAATGAATGAATGCCGCTGACAGATACTTTTCAAAACAATGTGGATTCACTCAAAGTGCTAACTTCATCGAGATGTGCACATTGCCTTGGCAAATTTAGAATGGCGCTGATGGTAACTTTGGAAATCAGTATGGGTGTACTGAAAATGCATACTCCATCGACTTTGCACATTGCCGCCTTACCAGTTTATGGCCGAAACATAATGAATGGTGCTTACCAGAAACTTTGGAATTTAATGTGGATTCAGACAAAATTCATCGAATGGTGCACTTCGCCGTATTACCCGATGGTGGGGGAATAGTTCTGAATGGCGCTGACAAGCAAATTTGAAAACCAATATGGATTTATTCAAAATGAATGAATGCCGCTAACAGAAACTTTGGAAAACAATGTGGATTCACTCAAAGTGATTATTGATAGAGTTGTGCACATTGCCTCATTACCAGATGGAGGGCGAAACATAATGAATGGTGCTGACAAATAACTTTGGAAATCAATGTGGATAAACTCAAGTTGTTTCATTGACCGAGTTGTGCACATTGCATCATCATTACCATAAGGAGGGCGAACAATACTGAACGGCTTTGACAAGAAACTACGGAAACCAATGTGGATTCACTCAAAGTGTTAGAATCATCGACATGTGCACATTGCCTTGACAAATACAGAATGGCGCTGATGGGAAGTTTGGAAATTAGTTTGGATGTACTCAAAATGCATACTCCATCGAGTTGTGCACATTTCCGCATTACGACTTCACGGGCGAAACATAATGAATGGTGCTGACAAGAATCAATGTGGATTCACTCTAAATACTTATTTCATCGAATGGTGCACTTCGCCGTATTACCCGATGGTGGGGGAATAATTCTGAATGGCGCTGACAAGCAAATTTGAAAACCAATATGGATTTATTCAAAATGAATGAATGCCGCTGCCAGAAACTTTGGAAAACAACGTGGATTCACTCAAAGTGTTAGATTCATCGAGATGTGCACATTACCTTGACAAATTTAGAATGACGCTTTGGAAACTTTGGAAATCAGTATGGATGTACTCAAAATGCATCCTCCATCGAGTTGTGCACATTGCCGCATGATCAGTTCATGGGCGAACCATGATGAATGGTGCTTACCAGAAACTTTGGAATTTAATGTATATTCAGACAAAATGCTTAATTCATCGAATTGTGCACTTCGCCGTATTACCCGGTGGCGGGCGAATAATACTGAATGGCGCTAACAAGCAAATTTGAAAACCAATATGGATTTATTCAAAATGAATGAATGCCGCTGACAAGAAACTTCGGAATCCAATGTGGATTCACTCAAAGTGCTTACTTCATCGAGTTGTGCACATTGCCGCATTACCAGTTTATGGGCGAAACATAATGAATGATGCTGACAAGAAACTAAGTATATTAAGTATTTCGAGTGAATCCGCATTGATTTCCAAAGTTTCTTGTCAGCACCATTCATTATGTTTCGCCCGTAAAGTGGTAATGCGGCAATGTGCACAACTCGATGAACTAAGCACTTTGAGTACATCCATACTGATTTCCAAAATTTCCATCAGCGCCATTCTGTATTTGTCACGGCAATGTGCACATGTGGTTAATTCTAACACTTTGAGTGAATCCACATTGGTTTCCGACGTTTCTTGTCAACGCCATCTTCGGAAAGCAATGTGGATTCACTCAAAGTGCTTACTTCATCGAGTTGTGCACATTGCCGCATTACCAGTTTGTGGGCGAAACATAATGAATGGTGCTGACAAGAAACTTTGGAAATCAGTGTGGATTCACTCTAAAAGCTTAATTGAACGAGTTATTCACAATGCCTCATTACCATATGGAGGGCGAATAATACCGAATGGCGTTGACAAGAAACGTCGGGAACCAATGTGGATTCACTCAAAGTGTTAGAATTAACGACATGTGCACATTGCCTTGACAAATACAGAATGGCGCTGAGGGAAATTTTGGAAATTAGTATGGATGTACTCAAAATGCATCCTCCATCGAGTTGTGCTTCTTGCCGCATTACCAGTTCATGGGCGTACCATGATGAATGGTGCTGACAATAAACTTCGGAAATCAATGTGGATTCACTCGAAATGCTTAATTGATCGAGTTGTTCACATTGCCTCATTACCATATGGAGGGCGAATATTACTGAATGGCGTTGACAAGAAACTTCGGAAACCAATGTGGATTCACTCAAAGTGCTTACTTCATCGAGTTGTGCACATTGCCGCATTACCACTTTACGGGCGAAACATAATGAATGATGCTGACAAGACACCTTGGAAAACAATGTGGATTCAGTCAAAATGCTGAATTCATAGAATTGTGCCCATTGTCGCATTACCCGATGGTGGGCGAATAATACTGAATGGCGCTGACAAGCAAATCTGCAAACCATTTGGGTTTTACTCAAAATGAATGAATGCAGCTGACAGAAACTTTGGAAAACAGTGTGGATTCACTCAAAGTGCTAACTTCATCGAGATGTGCACTTTGCCTTGGCAAGTTTACAATGGCGCTGATGGAAACTTTGGAAATCAGTCTGGATGTACTCAAGATGCATACTCCATCGAGATGTGCACTTTGCCTTGGCAAGTTTACAATGGCGCTAATGGAATCTTTGGAAATCAGTCTGGGTGTACTCAAAATGCATACTCCATCGAGTTTGCACATTGTCGCCTTACCAGTTTATGGGCGAAACATAATGAATGGTGCTTACCAGAAACTTTGGAATTTAATGTGTATTCAGACAAGTTGCTTAATTCATCGAATTGTGCACTTCGCCGTATTACCCGAAGGGGGGGGGAAATAATACTGAATGGCGCTGACAAGCAAATTTGAATACCAATATGGATTTATTCAAAATGAATGAATGCCGCTGACAAGAAACTTCGGAATCCAATGTGGATTCACTCAAAGTGCTTACTTCATCGAGTTGTGCACATTGCCGCATTACCAGTTTATGGGCGAAACATAATGAATGATGCTGACAAGAAACTAAGTATATTAAGTATTTAGAGTGAATCCGCATTGATTTCCAAAGTTTCTTGTCAGCACCATTCATTATGTTTCGCCCGTAAAGTGGTAATGCGGCAATGTGCACAACTCGATGAACTAAGCACTTTGAGTACATCCATACTGATTTCCAAAATTTCCATCAGCGCCATTCTGTATTTGTCACGGCAATGTGCACACGTGGTTAATTCTAACACTTTGAGTGAATCCACATTGGTTTCCGACGTTTCTTGTCAACGCCATCTTCGGAAAGCAATGTGGATTCACTCAAAGTGCTTACTTCATCGAGTTGTGCACATTGCCGCATTACCAGTTTGTGGGCGAAACATCATGAATGGTGCTGACAAGAAACTTTGGAAAACAATGTGGATTCAGTCTAAATGCTGAATTCATAGAATTGTGCCCATTGTCGCATTACCCGATGGTGGGCGAATAATACTGATTGGCGCAGAAAAGAAAATTGGAAAACCAATTTGGATTTACTCAAAATGAATGAATGCCGCTAACAGAAACTTTGGAAAACAATGTGGATTCACTCAAAGTGATTATTGATAGAGTTGTGCACATTGCCTCATTACCAGATGGAGGGCGAAACATAATGAATGGTGCTGACAAATAACTTTGGAAATCAATGTGGATAAACTCAAGTTGTTTCATTGACCGAGTTGTGCACAATGCTGACAAGAAACTAAGTATATTAAGTATTTAGAGTGAATCCGCATTGGTTTCCAAAGTTTCTTGTCAGCACCATTCATTATGTTTCGCCCGTAAAGTGGTAATGCGGCAATGTGCACAACTCGATGAACTAAGCACTTTGAGTACATCCATACTGATTTCCAAAATTTCCATCAGCGCCATTCTGTATTTGTCACGGCAATGTGCACATGTGGTTAATTCTCACACTTTGAGTGAATCCACATTGGTTTCCGACGTTTCTTGTCAACGCCATCTTCGGAAAGCAATGTGGATTCACTCAAAGTGCTTACTTCATCGAGTTGTGCACATTGCCGCATTACCAGTTTGTGGGCGAAACATAATGAATGGTGCTGACAAGAAACTTTGGAAAACAATGTGGATTCAGTCAAAATGCTGAATTCATAGAATTGTGCACATTGTCGCATTACCCGATGGTGGGCGAATAATACTGATTGGCGCAGAAAAGAAAATTGGAAAACCAATTTGGATTTACTCAAAATGAATGAATGCCGCTGACAGATACTTTGGAAAACAATGTGGATTCACTCAAAGTGCTAACTTCATCGAGATGTGCACATTGCCTTGGCAAATTTAGAATGGCGCTGATGGTAACTTTGGAAATCAGTATGGATGTACTGAAAATGCATACTCCATCGACTTTGCACATTGCCGCCTTACCAGTTTATGGCCGAAACATAATGAATGGTGCTTACCAGAAACTTTGGAATTTAACGTGGATTCAGACAAAATTAATCGAATGGTGCACTTCGTCGTATTACCCGATGGTGGGGGAATAATACTGAATGGCGCTGACAAGCAAAATTGAAAACCAATATGGATTTATTCAAAATGAATGAATGCCGCTAACAGAAACTTTGGAAAACACTGTGGATTCACTCAAAGTGATTATTGATAGAGTTGTGCACATTGCCTCATTACCAGATGGAGGGCGAAACATAATGAATGGTGCTGACAAATAACTTTGGAAATCAATGTGGATAAACTCAAGTTGTTTCATTGACCGAGTTGTGCACATTGCATCATCATGACCATAAGGAGGGCGAACAATACTGAACGGCTTTGACACGAAACTACGGAAACCAATGTGGATTCACTCAAAGTGTTAGAACCATCGACATGTGCACATTGCCTTGACAAATACAGAATGGCGCTGATGGAAATTTTGGAAATTAGTATGGATGTACTCAAAGTGCTTAGTTTATCGAGTTGTGCACATTGCCGCATTACAAGTTTGTGGGCGAAAGATAATGAATGATGCTGACAAGACACCTTGGAAAACAATGTGGATTCAGTCAAAATGCTGAATTCATAGAATTGTGCCCATTGTCGCATTACCCGATGGTGGGCGAATAATACTGATTGGAGCAGAAAAGAAAATTTGAAAACCAATTTGGATTTACTCAAAATGAATGAATGCCGCTGACAGATACTTTTCAAAACAATGTGGATTCACTCAAAGTGCTAACTTCATCGAGATGTGCACATTGCCTTGGCAAATTTAGAATGGCGCTGATGGTAACTTTGGAAATCAGTATGGGTGTACTGAAAATGCATACTCCATCGACTTTGCACATTGCCGCCTTACCAGTTTATGGCCGAAACATAATGAATGGTGCTTACCAGAAACTTTGGAATTTAATGTGGATTCAGACAAAATTCATCGAATGGTGCACTTCGCCGTATTACCCGATGGTGGGGGAATAGTTCTGAATGGCGCTGACAAGCAAATTTGAAAACCAATATGGATTTATTCAAAATGAATGAATGCCGCTAACAGAAACTTTGGAAAACAATGTGGATTCACTCAAAGTGATTATTGATAGAGTTGTGCACATTGCCTCATTACCAGATGGAGGGCGAAACATAATGAATGGTGCTGACAAATAACTTTGGAAATCAATGTGGATAAACTCAAGTTGTTTCATTGACCGAGTTGTGCACATTGCATCATCATTACCATAAGGAGGGCGAACAATACTGAACGGCTTTGACAAGAAACTACGGAAACCAATGTGGATTCACTCAAAGTGTTAGAATCATCGACATGTGCACATTGCCTTGACAAATACAGAATGGCGCTGATGGGAAGTTTGGAAATTAGTTTGGATGTACTCAAAATGCATACTCCATCGAGTTGTGCACATTTCCGCATTACGACTTCACGGGCGAAACATAATGAATGGTGCTGACAAGAATCAATGTGGATTCACTCTAAATACTTATTTCATCGAATGGTGCACTTCGCCGTATTACCCGATGGTGGGGGAATAATTCTGAATGGCGCTGACAAGCAAATTTGAAAACCAATATGGATTTATTCAAAATGAATGAATGCCGCTGCCAGAAACCTTGGAAAACAACGTGGATTCACTCAAAGTGTTAGATTCATCGAGATGTGCACATTACCTTGACAAATTTAGAATGACGCTTTGGAAACTTTGGAAATCAGTATGGATGTACTCAAAATGCATCCTCCATCGAGTTGTGCACATTGCCGCATGATCAGTTCATGGGCGAACCATGATGAATGGTGCTTACCAGAAACTTTGGAATTTAATGTATATTCAGACAAAATGCTTAATTCATCGAATTGTGCACTTCGCCGTATTACCCGGTGGCGGGCGAATAATACTGAATGGCGCTAACAAGCAAATTTGAAAACCAATATGGATTTATTCAAAATGAATGAATGCCGCTGACAAGAAACTTCGGAATCCAATGTGGATTCACTCAAAGTGCTTACTTCATCGAGTTGTGCACATTGCCGCATTACCAGTTTATGGGCGAAACATAATGAATGATGCTGACAAGAAACTAAGTATATTAAGTATTTAGAGTGAATCCGCATTGATTTCCAAAGTTTCTTGTCAGCACCATTCATTATGTTTCGCCCGTAAAGTGGTAATGCGGCAATGTGCACAACTCGATGAACTAAGCACTTTGAGTACATCCATACTGATTTCCAAAATTTCCATCAGCGCCATTCTGTATTTGTCACGGCAATGTGCACATGTGGTTAATTCTAACACTTTGAGTGAATCCACATTGGTTTCCGACGTTTCTTGTCAACGCCATCTTCGGAAAGCAATGTGGATTGACTCAAAGTGCTTACTTCATCGAGTTGTGCACATTGCCGCTTTACCAGTTTGTGGGCGAAACATAATGAATGGTGCTGACAAGAAACTTTGGAAAACAATGTGGATTCAGTCAAAATGCTGAATTCATAGAATTGTGCCCATTGTCGCATTACCCGATGGTGGGCGAATAATACTGATTGGCGCAGAAAAGAAAATTGGAAAACCAATTTGGATTTACTCAAAATGAATGAATGCCGCTGACAGATACTTTGGAAAACAATGTGGATTCACTCAAAGTGCTAACTTCATCGAGATGTGCACATTGCCTTGGCAAATTTAGAATGGCGCTGATGGTAACTTTGGAAATCAGTATGGATGTACTGAAAATGCATACTCCATCGACTTTGCACATTGCCGCCTTACCAGTTTATGGCCGAAACATAATGAATGGTGCTTACCAGAAACTTTGGAATTTAACGTGGATTCAGACAAAATTAATCGAATGGTGCACTTCGTCGTATTACCCGATGGTGGGGGAATAATACTGAATGGCGCTGACAAGCAAAATTGAAAACCAATATGGATTTATTCAAAATGAATGAATGCCGCTAACAGAAACTTTGGAAAACACTGTGGATTCACTCAAAGTGATTATTGATAGAGTTGTGCACATTGCCTCATTACCAGATGGAGGGCGAAACATAATGAATGGTGCTGACAAATAACTTTGGAAATCAATGTGGATAAACTCAAGTTGTTTCATTGACCGAGTTGTGCACATTGCATCATCATTACCATAAGGAGGGCGAACAATACTGAACGGCTTTGACAAGAAACTACGGAAACCAATGTGGATTCACTCAAAGTGTTAGAATCATCGACATGTGCACATTGCCTTGACAAATACAGAATGGCGCTGATGGGAAGTTTGGAAATTAGTTTGGATGTACTCAAAATGCATACTCCATCGAGTTGTGCACATTTCCGCATTACGACTTCACGGGCGAAACATAATGAACGGTGCTGACAAGAATCAATGTGGATTCACTCTAAATACTTATTTCCTCGAATGGTGCACTTCGCCGTATTACCCGATGGTGGGGGAATAATTCTGAATGGCGCTGACAAGCAAATTTGAAAACCAATATGGATTTATTCAAAATGAATGAATGCCGCTGCCAGAAACTTTGGAAAACAACGTGGATTCACTCAAAGTGTTAGATTCATCGAGATGTGCACATTACCTTGACAAATTTAGAATGACGCTTTGGAAACTTTGGAAATCAGTATGGATGTACTCAAAATGCATCCTCCATCGAGTTGTGCACATTGCCGCATGATCAGTTCATGGGCGAACCATGATGAATGGTGCTTACCAGAAACTTTGGAATTTAATGTATATTCAGACAAAATGCTTAATTCATCGAATTGTGCACTTCGCCGTATTACCCGGTGGCGGGCGAATAATACTGAATGGCGCTAACAAGCAAATTTGAAAACCAATATGGATTTATTCAAAATGAATGAATGCCGCTGACAAGAAACTTCGGAATCCAATGTGGATTCACTCAAAGTGCTTACTTCATCGAGTTGTGCACATTGCCGCAATACCAGTTTATGGGCGAAACATAATGAATGATGCTGACAAGAAACTAAGTATATTAAGTATTTAGAGTGAATCCGCATTGATTTCCAAAGTTTCTTGTCAGCACCATTCATTATGTTTCGCCCGTAAAGTGGTAATGCGGCAATGTGCACAACTCGATGAACTAAGCACTTTGAGTACATCCATACTGATTTCCAAAATTTCCATCAGCGCCATTCTGTATTTGTCACGGCAATGTGCACATGTGGTTAATTCTAACACTTTGAGTGAATCCACATTGGTTTCCGACGTTTCTTGTCAACGCCATCTTCGGAAAGCAATGTGGATTGACTCAAAGTGCTTACTTCATCGAGTTGTGCACATTGCCGCTTTACCAGTTTGTGGGCGAAACATAATGAATGGTGCTGACAAGAAACTTTGGAAAACAATGTGGATTCAGTCAAAATGCTGAATTCATAGAATTGTGCCCATTGTCGCATTACCCGATGGTGGGCGAATAATACTGATTGGCGCAGAAAAGAAAATTGGAAAACCAATTTGGATTTACTCAAAATGAATGAATGCCGCTGACAGATACTTTGGAAACCAATGTGGATTCACTCAAAGTGTTAGAATCATCGACATGTGCACATTGCCTTGACAAATACAGAATGGCGCTGATGGGAAGTTTGGAAATTAGTTTGGATGTACTCAAAATGCATACTCCATCGAGTTGTGCACATTTCCGCATTACGACTTCACGGGCGAAACATAACGAATGGTGCTGACAAGAATCAATGTGGATTCACTCTAAATACTTATTTCATCGAATGGTGCACTTCGCCGTATTACCCGATGGTGGGGGAATAGTTCTGAATGGCGCTGACAAGCAAATTTGAAAACCAATTTGGATTTATTCAAAATGAATGAATGCCGCTAACAGAAACTTTGGAAAACAATGTGGATTCACTCAAAGTGATTATTGATAGAGTTGTGCACATTGCCTCATTACCAGATGGAGGGCGAAACATAATGAATGGTGCTGACAAATAACTTTGGAAATCAATGTGGATAAACTCAAGTTGTTTCATTGACCGAGTTGTGCACATTGCATCATCATTACCATAAGGAGGGCGAACAATACTGAACGGCTTTGACAAGAAACTACGGAAACCAATGTGGATTCACTCAAAGTGTTAGAATCATCGACATGTGCACATTGCCTTGACAAATACAGAATGGCGCTGATGGGAAGTTTGGAAATTAGTTTGGATGTACTCAAAATGCATACTCCATCGAGTTGTGCACATTTCCGCATTACGACTTCACGGGCGAAACATAATGAATGGTGCTGACAAGAATCAATGTGGATTCACTCTAAATACTTATTTCATCGAATGGTGCACTTCGCCGTATTACCCGATGGTGGGGGAATAATTCTGAATGGTGCTGACAAGCAAATTTGAAAACCAATTTGGATTTATTCAAAATGAATGAATGCCGCTAACAGAAACTTTGGAAAACAACGTGGATTCACTCAAAGTGATTATTGATAGAGTTGTGCACATTGCCTCATTACCAGATGGAGGGCGAAACATAATGAATGGTGCTGACAAATAACTTTGGAAATCAATGTGGATAAACTCAAGTTGTTTCATTGACCGAGTTGTGCACATTGCATCATCATTACCATAAGGAGGGCGAACAATACTGAACGGCTTTGACAAGAAACTACGGAAACCAATGTGGATTCACTCAAAGTGTTAGAATCATCGACATGTGCACATTGCCTTGACAAATACAGAATGGCGCTGATGGGAAGTTTGGAAATTAGTTTGGATGTACTCAAAATGCATACTCCATCGAGTTGTGCACATTTCCGCATTACGACTTCACGGGCGAAACACAATGAATGGTGCTGACAAGAATCAATGTGGATTCACTCTAAATACTTATTTCATCGAATGGTGCACTTCGCCGTATTACCCGATGGTGGGGGAATAATTCTGAATGGTGCTGACAAGCAAATTTGAAAACCAATATGGATTTATTCAAATTGAATGAATGCCGCTAACAGAAACTTTGGAAAACAACGTGGATTCACTCAAAGTGATTATTGATAGAGTTGTGCACATTGCCTCATTACCAGATGGAGGGCGAAACATAATGAATGGTGCTGACAAATAACTTTGGAAATCAATGTGGATAAACTCAAGTTGTTTCATTGACCGAGTTGTGCACATTGCATCATCATTACCATAAGGAGGGCGAACAATACTGAACGGCTTTGACAAGAAACTACGGAAACCAATGTGGATTCACTCAAAGTGTTAGAATCATCGACATGTGCACATTGCCTTGACAAATACAGAATGGCGCTGATGGGAAGTTTGGAAATTAGTTTGGATGTACTCAAAATGCATACTCCATCGAGTTGTGCACATTTCCGCATTACGACTTCACGGGCGAAACATAATGAATGGTGCTGACAAGAATCAATGTGGATTCACTCTAAATACTTATTTCATCGAATGGTGCACTTCGCCGTATTACCCGATGGTGGGGGAATAGTTCTGAATGGCGCTGACAAGCAAATTTGAAAACCAATTTGGATTTATTCAAAATGAATGAATGCCGCTAACAGAAACTTTGGAAAACAATGTGGATTCACTCAAAGTGATTATTGATAGAGTTGTGCACATTGCCTCATTACCAGATGGAGGGCGAAACATAATGAATGGTGCTGACAAATAACTTTGGAAATCAATGTGGATAAACTCAAGTTGTTTCATTGACCGAGTTGTGCACATTGCATCATCATTACCATAAGGAGGGCGAACAATACTGAACGGCTTTGACAAGAAACTACGGAAACCAATGTGGATTCACTCAAAGTGTTAGAATCATCGACATGTGCACATTGCCTTGACAAATACAGAATGGCGCTGATGGGAAGTTTGGAAATTAGTTTGGATGTACTCAAAATGCATACTCCATCGAGTTGTGCACATTTCCGCATTACGACTTCACGGGCGAAACATAATGAATGGTGCTGACAAGAATCAATGTGGATTCACTCTAAATACTTATTTCATCGAATGGTGCACTTCGCCGTATTACCCGATGGTGGGGGAATAATTCTGAATGGTGCTGACAAGCAAATTTGAAAACCAATATGGATTTATTCAAAATGAATGAATGCCGCTAACAGAAACTTTGGAAAACAACGTGGATTCACTCAAAGTGATTATTGATAGAGTTGTGCACATTGCCTCATTACCAGATGGAGGGCGAAACATAATGAATGGTGCTGACAAATAACTTTGGAAATCAATGTGGATAAACTCATGTTGTTTCATTGACCGAGTTGTGCACATTGCATCATCATTACCATAAGGAGGGCGAACAATACTGAACGGCTTTGACAAGAAACTACGGAAACCAATGTGGATTCACTCAAAGTGTTAGAATCATCGACATGTGCACATTGCCTTGACAAATACAGAATGGCGCTGATGGGAAGTTTGGAAATTAGTTTGGATGTACTCAAAATGCATACTCCATCGAGTTGTGCACATTTCCGCATTACGACTTCACGGGCGAAACATAATGAATGGTGCTGACAAGAATCAATGTGGATTCACTCTAAATACTTATTTCCTCGAATGGTGCACTTCGCCGTATTACCCGATGGTGGGGGAATAATTCTGAATGGCGCTGACAAGCAAATTTGAAAACCAATATGGATTTATTCAAAATGAATGAATGCCGCTGCCAGAAACTTTGGAAAACAACGTGGATTCACTCAAAGTGTTAGATTCATCGAGATGTGCACATTACCTTGACAAATTTAGAATGACGCTTTGGAAACTTTGGAAATCAGTATGGATGTACTCAAAATGCATCCTCCATCGAGTTGTGCACATTGCCGCATGATCAGTTCATGGGCGAACCATGATGAATGGTGCTTACCAGAAACTTTGGAATTTAATGTATATTCAGACAAAATGCTTAATTCATCGAATTGTGCACTTCGCCGTATTACCCGGTGGCGGGCGAATAATACTGAATGGCGCTAACAAGCAAATTTGAAAACCAATATGGATTTATTCAAAATGAATGAATGCCGCTGACAAGAAACTTCGGAATCCAATGTGGATTCACTCAAAGTGCTTACTTCATCGAGTTGTGCACATTGCCGCATTACCAGTTTATGGGCGAAACATAATGAATGATGCTGACAAGAAACTAAGTATATTAAGTATTTAGAGTGAATCCGCATTGATTTCCAAAGTTTCTTGTCAGCACCATTCATTATGTTTCGCCCGTAAAGTGGTAATGCGGCAATGTGCACAACTCGATGAACTAAGCACTTTGAGTACATCCATACTGATTTCCAAAATTTCCATCAGCGCCATTCTGTATTTGTCACGGCAATGTGCACATGTGGTTAATTCTAACACTTTGAGTGAATCCACATTGGTTTCCGACGTTTCTTGTCAACGCCATCTTCGGAAAGCAATGTGGATTGACTCAAAGTGCTTACTTCATCGAGTTGTGCACATTGCCGCATTACCAGTTTGTGGGCGAAACATAATGAATGGTGCTGACAAGAAACTTTGGAAAACAATGTGGATTCAGTCAAAATGCTGAATTCATAGAATTGTGCCCATTGTCGCATTACCCGATGGTGGGCGAATAATACTGATTGGCGCAGAAAAGAAAATTGGAAAACCAATTTGGATTTACTCAAAATGAATGAATGCCGCTGACAGATACTTTGGAAAACAATGTGGATTCACTCAAAGTGCTAACTTCATCGAGATGTGCACATTGCCTTGGCAAATTTAGAATGGCGCTGATGGTAACTTTGGAAATCAGTATGGGTGTACTGAAAATGCATACTCCATCGACTTTGCACATTGCCGCCTTACCAGTTTATGGCCGAAACATAATGAATGGTGCTTACCAGAAACTTTGGAATTTAATGTGGATTCAGACAAAATTCATCGAATGGTGCACTTCGCCGTATTACCCGATGGTGGGGGAATAGTTCTGATTGGCGCTGACAAGCAAATTTGAAAACCAATATGGATTTATTCAAAATGAATGAATGCCGCTAACAGAAACTTTGGAAAACAATGTGGATTCACTCAAAGTGATTATTGATAGAGTTGTGCACATTGCCTCATTACCAGATGGAGGGCGAAACATAATGAATGGTGCTGACAAATAACTTTGGAAATCAATGTGGATAAACTCAAGTTGTTTCATTGACCGAGTTGTGCACATTGCATCATCATTACCATAAGGAGGGCGAACAATACTGAACGGCTTTGACAAGAAACTACGGAAACCAATGTGGATTCACTCAAAGTGTTAGAATCATCGACATGTGCACATTGCCTTGACAAATACAGAATGGCGCTGATGGGAAGTTTGGAAATTAGTTTGGATGTACTCAAAATGCATACTCCATCGAGTTGTGCACATTTCCGCATTACGACTTCACGGGCGAAACATAATGAATGGTGCTGACAAGAATCAATGTGGATTCACTCTAAATACTTATTTCATCGAATGGTGCACTTCGCCGTATTACCCGATGGTGGGGGAATAGTTCTGATTGGCGCTGACAAGCAAATTTGAAAACCAATATGGATTTATTCAAAATGAATGAATGCCGCTAACAGAAACTTTGGAAAACAATGTGGATTCACTCAAAGTGATTATTGATAGAGTTTTGCACATTGCCTCATTACCAGATGGAGGGCGAAACATAATGAATGGTGCTGACAAATAACTTTGGAAATCAATGTGGATAAACTCAAGTTGTTTCATTGACCGAGTTGTGCACATTGCATCATCATTACCATAAGGAGGGCGAACAATACTGAACGGCTTTGACAAGAAACTACGGAAACCAATGTGGATTCACTCAAAGTGTTAGAATCATCGACATGTGCACATTGCCTTGACAAATACAGAATGGCGCTGATGGGAAGTTTGGAAATTAGTTTGGATGTACTCAAAATGCATACTCCATCGAGTTGTGCACATTTCCGCATTACGACTTCACGGGCGAAACATAATGAATGGTGCTGACAAGAATCAATGTGGATTCACTCTAAATACTTATTTCATCGAATGGTGCACTTCGCCGTATTACCCGATGGTGGGGGAATAGTTCTGAATGGCGCTGACAAGCAAATTTGAAAACCAATATGGATTTATTCAAAATGAATGAATGCCGCTGCCAGAAACTTTGGAAAACAACGTGGATTCACTCAAAGTGTTAGATTCATCGAGATGTGCACATTACCTTGACAAATTTAGAATGACGCTTTGGAAACTTTGGAAATCAGTATGGATGTACTCAAAATGCATCCTCCATCGAGTTGTGCACATTGCCGCATGACCAGTTC
This sequence comes from Mustelus asterias, assembly GCF_964213995.1. Taxonomy (NCBI): domain Eukaryota; kingdom Metazoa; phylum Chordata; class Chondrichthyes; order Carcharhiniformes; family Triakidae; genus Mustelus; species Mustelus asterias. Next base: position 47,274,152 of record NC_135822.1, on the reverse strand, counting down.
ATGGGCGAACCATGATGAATGGTGCTGACAAGAAACTTTGGAAATCAATGTGGCTTCACTCACAATGCTTAATTCATCGAATTGTGCACTTTACCTCATCACCCGATGGTAATAAGGTAACTGAATGGCGCTGACAGGAAAATTTGGAAACCAATGTGGATTCAATCAAAGTGTTTACTTCATCGAGATGTGCACATTGCCTTGACAAATACAGAATGGCGCTGATGGAAACTTTGGAAATCAGTATGGATGTACTCAAAATGCATCCTCCATCGAGTTGTGCTTCTTGCCGCATTACCAGTGCATGGGCGTACCATGATGAATGGTGCTGACAATAAACTTCGGAAATCAATGTGGATTCACTCGAAATGCTTAATTGATCGAGTTGTTCACATTGCCTCATTACCATATGGAGGGCGAATATTACTGAATGGCGTTGACAAGAAACTTCGGAAACCAATGTGGATTCACTCAAAGTGCTTAGTTTATCGAGTTGTGCACATTGCCGCATTACAAGTTTGTGGGCGAAAGATAATGAATGATGCTGACAAGACACCTTGGAAAACAATGTGGATTCAGTCAAAATGCTGAATTCATAGAATTGTGCCCATTGTCGCATTACCCGATGGTGGGCGAATAATACTGATTGGAGCAGAAAAGAAAATTTGAAAACCAATTTGGATTTACTCAAAATGAATGAATGCCGCTGACAGATACTTTTCAAAACAATGTGGATTCACTCAAAGTGCTAACTTCATCGAGATGTGCACATTGCCTTGGCAAATTTAGAATGGCGCTGATGGTAACTTTGGAAATCAGTATGGGTGTACTGAAAATGCATACTCCATCGACTTTGCACATTGCCGCCTTACCAGTTTATGGCCGAAACATAATGAATGGTGCTTACCAGAAACTTTGGAATTTAATGTGGATTCAGACAAAATTCATCGAATGGTGCACTTCGCCGTATTACCCGATGGTGGGGGAATAGTTCTGAATGGCGCTGACAAGCAAATTTGAAAACCAATATGGATTTATTCAAAATGAATGAATGCCGCTAACAGAAACTTTGGAAAACAATGTGGATTCACTCAAAGTGATTATTGATAGAGTTGTGCACATTGCCTCATTACCAGATGGAGGGCGAAACATAATGAATGGTGCTGACAAATAACTTTGGAAATCAATGTGGATAAACTCAAGTTGTTTCATTGACCGAGTTGTGCACATTGCATCATCATTACCATAAGGAGGGCGAACAATACTGAACGGCTTTGACAAGAAACTACGGAAACCAATGTGGATTCACTCAAAGTGTTAGAATCATCGACATGTGCACATTGCCTTGACAAATACAGGATGGCGCTGATGGGAAGTTTGGAAATTAGTTTGGATGTACTCAAAATGCATACTCCATCGAGTTGTGCACATTTCCGCATTACGACTTCACGGGCGAAACATAATGAATGGTGCTGACAAGAATCAATGTGGATTCACTCTAAATACGTATTTCATCGAATGGTGCACTTCGCCGTATTACCCGATGGTGGGGGAATAATTCTGAATGGCGCTGACAAGCAAATTTGAAAACCAATATGGATTTATTCAAAATGAATGAATGCCGCTGCCAGAAACTTTGGAAAACAACGTGGATTCACTCAAAGTGTTAGATTCATCGAGATGTGCACATTACCTTGACAAATTTAGAATGACGCTTTGGAAACTTTGGAAATCAGTATGGATGTACTCAAAATGCATCCTCCATCGAGTTGTGCACATTGCCGCATGATCAGTTCATGGGCGAACCATGATGAATGGTGCTTACCAGAAACTTTGGAATTTAATGTATATTCAGACAAAATGCTTAATTCATCGAATTGTGCACTTCGCCGTATTACCCGGTGGCGGGCGAATAATACTGAATGGCGCTAACAAGCAAATTTGAAAACCAATATGGATTTATTCAAAATGAATGAATGCCGCTGACAAGAAACTTCGGAATCCAATGTGGATTCACTCAAAGTGCTTACTTCATCGAGTTGTGCACATTGCCGCATTACCAGTTTATGGGCGAAACATAATGAATGATGCTGACAAGAAACTAAGTATATTAAGTATTTAGAGTGAATCCGCATTGATTTCCAAAGTTTCTTGTCAGCACCATTCATTATGTTTCGCCCGTAAAGTGGTAATGCGGCAATGTGCACAACTCGATGAACTAAGCACTTTGAGTACATCCATACTGATTTCCAAAATTTCCATCAGCGCCATTCTGTATTTGTCACGGCAATGTGCACATGTGGTTAATTCTAACACTTTGAGTGAATCCACATTGGTTTCCGACGTTTCTTGTCAACGCCATCTTCGGAAAGCAATGTGGATTGACTCAAAGTGCTTACTTCATCGAGTTGTGCACATTGCCGCATTACCAGTTTGTGGGCGAAACATAATGAATGGTGCTGACAAGAAACTTTGGAAAACAATGTGGATTCAGTCAAAATGCTGAATTCATAGAATTGTGCCCATTGTCGCATTACCCGATGGTGGGCGAATAATACTGATTGGCGCAGAAAAGAAAATTGGAAAACCAATTTGGATTTACTCAAAATGAATGAATGCCGCTGACAGATACTTTGGAAAACAATGTGGATTCACTCAAAGTGCTAACTTCATCGAGATGTGCACATTGCCTTGGCAAATTTAGAATGGCGCTGATGGTAACTTTGGAAATCAGTATGGGTGTACTGAAAATGCATACTCCATCGACTTTGCACATTGCCGCCTTACCAGTTTATGGCCGAAACATAATGAATGGTGCTTACCAGAAACTTTGGAATTTAACGTGGATTCAGACAAAATTAATCGAATGGTGCACTTCGTCGTATTGCCCGATGGTGGGGGAATAATACTGAATGGCGCTGACAAGCAAATTTGAAAACCAATATGGATTTATTCAAAATGAATGAATGCCGCTAACAGAAACTTTGGAAAACACTGTGGATTCACTCAAAGTGATTATTGATAGAGTTGTGCACATTGCCTCATTACCAGATGGAGGGCGAAACATAATGAATGGTGCTGACAAATAACTTTGGAAATCAATGTGGATAAACTCAAGTTGTTTCATTGACCGAGTTGTTGCACATTGCATCATCATTACCATAAGGAGGGCGAACAATACTGAACGGCTTTGACAAGAAACTACGGAAACCAATGTGGATTCACTCAAAGTGTTAGAATCATCGACATGTGCACATTGCCTTGACAAATACAGAATGGCGCTGATGGGAAGTTTGGAAATTAGTTTGGATGTACTCAAAATGCATACTCCATCGAGTTGTGCACATTTCCGCATTACGACTTCACGGGCGAAACATAATGAATGGTGCTGACAAGAATCAATGTGGATTCACTCTAAATACTTATTTCATCGAATGGTGCACTTCGCCGTATTACCCGATGGTGGGGGAATAGTTCTGAATGGCGCTGACAAGCAAATTTGAAAACCAATATGGATTTATTCAAAATGAATGAATGCCGCTGCCAGAAACTTTGGAAAACAACGTGGATTCACTCAAAGTGTTAGATTCATCGAGATGTGCACATTACCTTGACAAATTTAGAATGACGCTTTGGAAACTTTGGAAATCAGTATGGATGTACTCAAAATGCATCCTCCATCGAGTTGTGCACATTGCCGCATGACCAGTTCATGGGCGAACCATGATGAATGGTGCTGACAAGAAACTTTGGAAATCAATGTGGCTTCACTCACAATGCTTAATTCATCGAATTGTACCCTTTACCTCATCACCCGATGGTAATAAGGTAACTGAATGGCGCCGACAGGAAAATTTGGAAACCAATGTGGATTCAATCAAAGTGTTTACTTCATCGAGATGTGCACATTGCCTTGACAAATACAGAATGGCGCTGATGGGAACTTTGGAAATCAGTATGGATGTACTCAAAATGCATCCTCCATCGAGTTGTGCTTCTTGCCGCATTACCAGTTCATGGGCGTACCATGATGAATGGTGCTGACAATAAACTTCGGAAATCAATGTGGATTCACTCGAAATGCTTAATTGATCGAGTTGTTCACATTGCCTCATTACCATATGGAGGGCGAATATTACTGAATGGCGTTGACAAGAAACTTCGGAAACCAATGTGGATTCACTCAAAGTGCTTGCTTCATCGAGTTGTGCACATTGCCGCATTACCACTTTACGGGCGAAACATAATGAATGATGCTGACAAGACACCTTGGAAAACAATGTGGATTCAGTCAAAATGCTGAATTCATAGAATTGTGCCCATTGTCGCATTACCCGATGGTGGGCGAATAATACTGAATGGCGCTGACAAGCAAATCTGCAAACCATTTGGGTTTTACTCAAAATGAATGAATGCAGCTGACAGAAACTTTGGAAAACAGTGTGGATTCACTCAAAGTGCTAACTTCATCGAGATGTGCACTTTGCCTTGGCAAGTTTACAATGGCGCTGATGGAAACTTTGGAAATCAGTCTGGATGTACTCAAGATGCATACTCCATCGAGATGTGCACTTTGCCTTGACAAATACAGAATGGCGCTGATGGAAATTTTGGAAATTAGTATGGATGTACTCAAAGTGCTTAGTTTATCGAGTTGTGCACATTGCCGCATTACAAGTTTGTGGGCGAAAGATAATGAATGATGCTGACAAGACACCTTGGAAAACAATGTGGATTCAGTCAAAATGCTGAATTCATAGAATTGTGCCCATTGTCGCATTACACGATGGTGGGCGAATAATACTGATTGGAGCAGAAAAGAAAATTTGAAAACCAATTTGGATTTACTCAAAATGAATGAATGCCGCTGACAGATACTTTTCAAAACAATGTGGATTCACTCAAAGTGCTAACTTCATCGAGATGTGCACATTGCCTTGGCAAATTTAGAATGGCGCTGATGGTAACTTTGGAAATCAGTATGGGTGTACTGAAAATGCATACTCCATCGACTTTGCACATTGCCGCCTTACCAGTTTATGGCCGAAACATAATGAATGGTGCTTACCAGAAACTTTGGAATTTAATGTGGATTCAGACAAAATTCATCGAATGGTGCACTTCGCCGTATTACCCGATGGTGGGGGAATAGTTCTGATTGGCGCTGACAAGCAAATTTGAAAACCAATATGGATTTATTCAAAATGAATGAATGCCGCTAACAGAAACTTTGGAAAACAATGTGGATTCACTCAAAGTGATTGTTGATAGAGTTGTGCACATTGCCTCATTACCAGATGGAGGGCGAAACATAATGAATGGTGCTGACAAATAACTTTGGAAATCAATGTGGATAAACTCAAGTTGTTTCATTGACCGAGTTGTTGCACATTGCATCATCATTACCATAAGGAGGGCGAACAATACTGAACGGCTTTGACAAGAAACTACGGAAACCAATGTGGATTCACTCAAAGTGTTAGAATCATCGACATGTGCACATTGCCTTGACAAATACAGAATGGCGCTGATGGGAAGTTTGGAAATTAGTTTGGATGTACTCAAAATGCATACTCCATCGAGTTGTGCACATTTCCGCATTACGACTTCACGGGCGAAACATAATGAATGGTGCTGACAAGAATCAATGTGGATTCACTCTAAATACTTATTTCATCGAATGGTGCACTTCGCCGTATTACCCGATGGTGGGGGAATAGTTCTGAATGGCGCTGACAAGCAAATTTGAAAACCAATATGGATTTATTCAAAATGAATGAATGCCGCTGCCAGAAACTTTGGAAAACAACGTGGATTCACTCAAAGTGTTAGATTCATCGAGATGTGCACATTACCTTGACAAATTTAGAATGACGCTTTGGAAACTTTGGAAATCAGTATGGATGTACTCAAAATGCATCCTCCATCGAGTTGTGCACATTGCCACATGACCAGTTCATGGGCGAACCATGATGAATGGTGCTGACAAGAAACTTTGGAAATCAATGTGGCTTCACTCACAATGCTTAATTCATCGAATTGTACACTTTACCTCATCACCCGATGGTAATAAGGTAACTGAATGGCGCTGACAGGAAAATTTGGAAACCAATGTGGATTCAATCAAAGTGTTTACTTCATCGAGATGTGCACATTGCCTTGACAAATACAGAATGGCGCTGATGGGAACTTTGGAAATCAGTATGGATGTACTCAAAATGCATCCTCCATCGAGTTGTGCTTCTTGCCGCATTACCAGTTCATGGGCGTACCATGATGAATGGTGCTGACAATAAACTTCGGAAATCAATGTGGATTCACTCGAAATGCTTAATTGATCGAGTTGTTCACATTGCCTCATTACCATATGGAGGGCGAATATTACTGAATGGCGTTGACAAGAAACTTCGGAAACCAATGTGGATTCACTCAAAGTGCTTGCTTCATCGAGTTGTGCACATTGCCGCATTACCACTTTACGGGCGAAACATAATGAATGATGCTGACAAGACACCTTGGAAAACAATGTGGATTCAGTCAAAATGCTGAATTCATAGAATTGTGCCCATTGTCGCATTACCCGATGGTGGGCGAATAATACTGAATGGCGCTGACAAGCAAATCTGCAAACCATTTGGGTTTTACTCAAAATGAATGAATGCAGCTGACAGAAACTTTGGAAAACAGTGTGGATTCACTCAAAGTGCTAACTTCATCGAGATGTGCACTTTGCCTTGGCAAGTTTACAATGGCGCTGATGGAAACTTTAGAAATCAGTCTGGATGTACTCAAGATGCATACTCCATCGAGATGTGCACTTTGCCTTGGCAAGTTTACAATGGCGCTAATGGAATCTTTGGAAATCAGTGTGGGTGTACTCAAAATGCATACTCCATCGCGTTTGCACATTGTCGCCTTACCAGTTTATGGGCGAAACATAATGAATGGCGCTTACCAGAAACTTTGGAATTTAATGTGTATTCAGACAAGTTGCTTAATTCATCGAATTGTGCACTTCGCCGTATTACCCGAAGGGGGGGAAATAATACTGAATGGCGCTGACAAGCAAATTTGAATACCAATATGGATTTATTCAAAATGAATGAATGCCGCTGACAAGAAACTTCGGAATCCAATGTGGATTCACTCAAAGTGCTTACTTCATCGAGTTGTGCACATTGCCGCATTACCAGTTTATGGGCGAAACATAATGAATGATGCTGACAAGAAACTAAGTATATTAAGTATTTAGAGTGAATCCGCATTGATTTCCAAAGTTTCTTGTCAGCACCATTCATTATGTTTCGCCCGTAAAGTGGTAATGCGGCAATGTGCACAACTCGATGAACTAAGCACTTTGAGTACATCCATACTGATTTCCAAAATTTCCATCAGCGCCATTCTGTATTTGTCACGGCAATGTGCACACGTGGTTAATTCTAACACTTTGAGTGAATCCACATTGGTTTCCGACGTTTCTTGTCAACGCCATCTTCGGAAAGCAATGTGGATTCACTCAAAGTGCTTACTTCATCGAGTTGTGCACATTGCCGCATTACCAGTTTGTGGGCGAAACATAATGAATGGTGCTGACAAGAAACTTTGGAAAACAATGTGGATTCAGTCTAAATGCTGAATTCATAGAATTGTGCCCATTGTCGCATTACCCGATGGTGGGCGAATAATACTGATTGGCGCAGAAAAGAAAATTGGAAAACCAATTTGGATTTACTCAAAATGAATGAACGCCGCTAACAGAAACTTTGGAAAACAATGTGGATTCACTCAAAGTGATTATTGATAGAGTTGTGCACATTGCCTCATTACCAGATGGAGGGCGAAACATAATGAATGGTGCTGACAAATAACTTTGGAAATCAATGTGGATAAACTCAAGTTGTTTCATTGACCGAGTTGTGCACAATGCTGACAAGAAACTAAGTATATTAAGTATTTAGAGTGAATCCGCATTGATTTCCAAAGTTTCTTGTCAGCACCATTCATTATGTTTCGCCCGTAAAGTGGTAATGCGGCAATGTGCACAACTCGACGAACTAAGCACTTTGAGTACATCCATACTGATTTCCAAAATTTCCATCAGCGCCATTCTGTATTTGTCACGGCAATGTGCACATGTGGTTAATTCTAACACTTTGAGTGAATCCACATTGGTTTCCGACGTTTCTTGTCAACGCCATCTTCGGAAAGCAATGTGGATTCACTCAAAGTGCTTACTTCATCGAGTTGTGCACATTGCCGCATTACCAGTTTGTGGGCGAAACATCATGAATGGTGCTGACAAGAAACTTTGGAAAACAATGTGGATTCAGTCAAAATGCTGAATTCATAGAATTGTGCCCATTGTCGCATTACCCGATGGTGGGCGAATAATACTGATTGGCGCAGAAAAGAAAATTGGAAAACCAATTTGGATTTACTCAAAATGAATGAATGCAGCTGACAGATACTTTGGAAAACAATGTGGATTCACTCAAAGTGCTAACTTCATCGAGATGTGCACATTGCCTTGGCAAATTTAGAATGGCGCTGATGGTAACTTTGGAAATCAGTATGGATGTACTGAAAATGCATACTCCATCGACTTTGCACATTGCCGCCTTACCAGTTTATGGCCGAAACATAATGAATGGTGCTTACCAGAAACTTTGGAATTTAACGTGGATTCAGACAAAATTAATCGAATGGTGCACTTCGTCGTATTACCCGATGGTGGGGGAATAATACTGAATGGCGCTGACAAGCAAATTTGAAAACCAATATGGATTTATTCAAAATGAATGAATGCCGCTAACAGAAACTTTGGAAAACACTGTGGATTCACTCAAAGTGATTATTGATAGAGTTGTGCACATTGCCTCATTACCAGATGGAGGGCGAAACATAATGAATGGTGCTGACAAATAACTTTGGAAATCAATGTGGATAAACTCAAGTTGTTTCATTGACCGAGTTGTGCACATTGCATCATCATTACCATAAGGAGGGCGAACAATACTGAACGGCTTTGACAAGAAACTACGGAAACCAATGTGGATTCACTCAAAGTGTTAGAATCATCGACATGTGCACATTGCCTTGACAAATACAGAATGGCGCTGATGGGAAGTTTGGAAATTAGTTTGGATGTACTCAAAATGCATACTCCATCGAGTTGTGCACATTTCCGCATTACGACTTCACGGGCGAAACATAATGAATGGTGCTGACAAGAATCAATGTGGATTCACTCTAAATACTTATTTCATCGAATGGTGCACTTCGCCGTATTACCCGATGGTGGGGGAATAGTTCTGAATGGCGCTGACAAGCAAATTTGAAAACCAATTTGGATTTATTCAAAATGAATGAATGCCGCTAACAGAAACTTTGGAAAACAATGTGGATTCACTCAAAGTGATTATTGATAGAGTTGTGCACATTGCCTCATTACCAGATGGAGGGCGAAACATAATGAATGGTGCTGACAAATAACTTTGGAAATCAATGTGGATAAACTCAAGTTGTTTCATTGACCGAGTTGTGCACATTGCATCATCATTACCATAAGGAGGGCGAACAATACTGAACGGCTTTGACAAGAAACTACGGAAACCAATGTGGATTCACTCAAAGTGTTAGAATCATCGACATGTGCACATTGCCTTGACAAATACAGAATGGCGCTGATGGGAAGTTTGGAAATTAGTTTGGATGTACTCAAAATGCATACTCCATCGAGTTGTGCACATTGCCGCATGACCAGTTCATGGGCGAACCATGATGAATGGTGCTGACAAGAAACTTTGGAAATCAATGTGGCTTCACTCACAATGCTTAATTCATCGAATTGTACACTTTACCTCATCACCCGATGGTAATAAGGTAACTGAATGGCGCTGACAGGAAAATTTGGAAACCAATGTGGATTCAATCAAAGTGTTTACTTCATCGAGATGTGCACATTGCCTTGACAAATACAGAATGGCGCTGATGGGAAGTTTGGAAATTAGTTTGGATGTACTCAAAATGCATACTCCATCGAGTTGTGCACATTTCCGCATTACGACTTCACGGGCGAAACATAATGAATGGTGCTGACAAGAATCAATGTGGATTCACTCTAAATACTTATTTCATCGAATGGTGCACTTCGCCGTATTACCCGATGGTGGGGGAATAGTTCTGAATGGCGCTGACAAGCAAATTTGAAAACCAATATGGATTTATTCAAAATGAATGAATGCCGCTGCCAGAAACTTTGGAAAACAACGTGGATTCACTCAAAGTGTTAGATTCATCGAGATGTGCACATTACCTTGACAAATTTAGAATGACGCTTTGGAAACTTTGGAAATCAGTATGGATGTACTCAAAATGCATCCTCCATCGAGTTGTGCACATTGCCGCATGACCAGTTCATGGGCGAACCATGATGAATGGTGCTGACAAGAAACTTTGGAAATCAATGTGGCTTCACTCACAATGCTTAATTCATCGAATTGTACACTTTACCTCATCACCCGATGGTAATAAGGTAACTGAATGGCGCTGACAGGAAAATTTGGAAACCAATGTGGATTCAATCAAAGTGTTTACTTCATCGAGATGTGCACATTGCCTTGACAAATACAGAATGGCGCTGATGGAAACTTTGGAAATCAGTATGGATGTACTCAAAATGCATCCTCCATCGAGTTGTGCTTCTTGCCGCATTACCAGTTCATGGGCGTACCATGATGAATGGTGCTGACAATAAACTTCGGAAATCAATGTGGATTCACTCGAAATGCTTAATTGATCGAGTTGTTCACATTGCCTCATTACCATATGGAGGGCGAATATTACTGAATGGCGTTGACAAGAAACTTCGGAAACCAATGTGGATTCACTCAAAGTGCTTACTTCATCGAGTTGTGCACATTGCCGCATTACCACTTTACGGGCGAAACATAATGAATGATGCTGACAAGACACCTTGGAAAACAATGTGGATTCAGTCAAAATGCTGAATTCATAGAATTGTGCCCATTGTCGCATTACCCGATGGTGGGCGAATAATACTGAATGGCGCTGACAAGCAAATCTGCAAACCATTTGGGTTTTACTCAAAATGAATGAATGCAGCTGACAGAAACTTTGGAAAACAGTGTGGATTCACTCAAAGTGCTAACTTCATCGAGATGTGCACTTTGCCTTGGCAAGTTTACAATGGCGCTGATGGAAACTTTAGAAATCAGTCTGGATGTACTCAAGATGCATACTCCATCGAGATGTGCACTTTGCCTTGGCAAGTTTACAATGGCGCTAATGGAATCTTTGGAAATCAGTCTGGGTGTACTCAAAATGCATACTCCATCGCGTTTGCACATTGTCGCCTTACCAGTTTATGGGCGAAACATAATGAATGGTGCTTACCAGAAACTTTGGAATTTAATGTGTATTCAGACAAGTTGCTTAATTCATCGAATTGTGCACTTCGCCGTATTACCCGAAGGGGGGGAAATAATACTGAATGGCGCTGACAAGCAAATTTGAATACCAATATGGATTTATTCAAAATGAATGAATGCCGCTGACAAGAAACTTCGGAATCCAATGTGGATTCACTCAAAGTGCTTACTTCATCGAGTTGTGCACATTGCCGCATTACCAGTTTATGGGCGAAACATAATGAATGATGCTGACAAGAAACTAAGTATATTAAGTATTTAGAGTGAATCCGCATTGATTTCCAAAGTTTCTTGTCAGCACCACTCATTATGTTTCGCCCGTAAAGTGGTAATGCGGCAATGTGCACAACTCGATGAACTAAGCACTTTGAGTACATCCATACTGATTTCCAAAATTTCCATCAGCGCCATTCTGTATTTGTCACGGCAATGTGCACACGTGGTTAATTCTAACACTTTGAGTGAATCCACATTGGTTTCCGACGTTTCTTGTCAACGCCATCTTCGGAAAGCAATGTGGATTGACTCAAAGTGCTTACTTCATCGAGTTGTGCACATTGCCGCATTACCAGTTTGTGGGCGAAACATAATGAATGGTGCTGACAAGAAACTTTGGAAAACAATGTGGATTCAGTCTAAATGCTGAATTCATAGAATTGTGCCCATTGTCGCATTACCCGATGGTGGGCGAATAATACTGATTGGCGCAGAAAAGAAAATTGGAAAACCAATTTGGATTTACTCAAAATGAATGAACGCCGCTAACAGAAACTTTGGAAAACAATGTGGATTCACTCAAAGTGATTATTGATAGAGTTGTGCACATTGCCTCATTACCAGATGGAGGGCGAAACATAATGAATGGTGCTGACAAATAACTTTGGAAATCAATGTGGATAAACTCAAGTTGTTTCATTGACCGAGTTGTGCACAATGCTGACAAGAAACTAAGTATATTAAGTATTTAGAGTGAATCCGCATTGATTTCCAAAGTTTCTTGTCAGCACCATTCATTATGTTTCGCCCGTAAAGTGGTAATGCGGCAATGTGCACAACTCGATGAACTAAGCACTTTGAGTACATCCATACTGATTTCCAAAATTTCCATCAGCGCCATTCTGTATTTGTCACGGCAATGTGCACATGTGGTTAATTCTAACACTTTGAGTGAATCCACATTGGTTTCCGACGTTTCTTGTCAACGCCATCTTCGGAAAGCAATGTGGATTCACTCAAAGTGCTTACTTCATCGAGTTGTGCACATTGCCGCATTACCAGTTTGTGGGCGAAACATCATGAATGGTGCTGACAAGAAACTTTGGAAAACAATGTGGATTCAGTCAAAATGCTGAATTCATAGAATTGTGCCCATTGTCGCATTACCCGATGGTGGGCGAATAATACTGATTGGCGCAGAAAAGAAAATTGGAAAACCAATTTGGATTTACTCAAAATGAATGAATGCCGCTGACAGATACTTTGGAAAACAATGTGGATTCACTCAAAGTGCTCACTTCATCGAGATGTGCACATTGCCTTGGCAAATTTAGAATGGCGCTGATGGTAACTTTGGAAATCAGTATGGATGTACTGAAAATGCATACTCCATCGACTTTGCACATTGCCGCCTTACCAGTTTATGGCCGAAACATAATGAATGGTGCTTACCAGAAACTTTGGAATTTAACGTGGATTCAGACAAAATTAATCGAATGGTGCACTTCGCCGTATTACCCGATGGTGGGGGAATAATACTGAATGGCGCTGACAAGCAAATTTGAAAACCAATATGGATTTATTCAAAATGAATGAATGCCGCTAACAGAAACTTTGGAAAACACTGTGGATTCACTCAAAGTGATTATTGATAGAGTTGTGCACATTGCCTCATTACCAGATGGAGGGCGAAACATAATGAATGGTGCTGACAAATAACTTTGGAAATCAATGTGGATAAACTCAAGTTGTTTCATTGACCGAGTTGTGCACATTGCATCATCATTACCATAAGGAGGGCGAACAATACTGAACGGCTTTGACAAGAAACTACGGAAACCAATGTGGATTCACTCAAAGTGTTAGAATCATCGACATGTGCACATTGCCTTGACAAATACAGAATGGCGCTGATGGGAAGTTTGGAAATTAGTTTGGATGTACTCAAAATGCATACTCCATCGAGTTGTGCACATTTCCGCATTACGACTTCACGGGCGAAACATAATGAATGGTGCTGACAAGAATCAATGTGGATTCACTCTAAATACTTATTTCATCGAATGGTGCACTTCGCCGTATTACCCGATGGTGGGGGAATAGTTCTGAATGGCGCTGACAAGCAAATTTGAAAACCAATTTGGATTTATTCAAAATGAATGAATGCCGCTAACAGAAACTTTGGAAAACAATGTGGATTCACTCAAAGTGATTATTGATAGAGTTGTGCACATTGCCTCATTACCAGATGGAGGGCGAAACATAATGAATGGTGCTGACAAATAACTTTGGAAATCAATGTGGATAAACTCAAGTTGTTTCATTGACCGAGTTGTGCACATTGCATCATCATTACCATAAGGAGGGCGAACAATACTGAACGGCTTTGACAAGAAACTACGGAAACCAATGTGGATTCACTCAAAGTGTTAGAATCATCGACATGTGCACATTGCCTTGACAAATACAGAATGGCGCTGATGGGAAGTTTGGAAATTAGTTTGGATGTACTCAAAATGCATACTCCATCGAGTTGTGCACATTGCCGCATGACCAGTTCATGGGCGAACCATGATGAATGGTGCTGACAAGAAACTTTGGAAATCAATGTGGCTTCACTCACAATGCTTAATTCATCGAATTGTACACTTTACCTCATCACCCGATGGTAATAAGGTAACTGAATGGCGCTGACAGGAAAATTTGGAAACCAATGTGGATTCAATCAAAGTGTTTACTTCATCGAGATGTGCACATTGCCTTGACAAATACAGAATGGCGCTGATGGAAACTTTGGAAATCAGTATGGACGTACTCAAAATGCATCCTCCATCGAGTTGTGCTTCTTGCCGCATTACCAGTTCATGGGCGTACCATGATGAATGGTGCTGACAATAAACTTCGGAAATCAATGTGGATTCACTCGAAATGCTTAATTGATCGAGTTGTTCACATTGCCTCATTACCATATGGAGGGCGAATATTACTGAATGGCGTTGACAAGAAACTTCGGAAACCAATGTGGATTCACTCAAAGTGCTTACTTCATCGAGTTGTGCACATTGCCGCATTACCACTTTACGGGCGAAACATAATGAATGATGCTGACAAGACACCTTGGAAAACAATGTGGATTCAGTCAAAATGCTGAATTCATAGAATTGTGCCCATTGTCGCATTACCCGATGGTGGGCGAATAACACTGAATGGCGCTGACAAGCAAATCTGCAAACCATTTGGGTTTTACTCAAAATGAATGAATGCAGCTGACAGAAACTTTGGAAAACAGTGTGGATTCACTCAAAGTGCTAACTTCATCGAGATGTGCACTTTGCCTTGGCAAGTTTACAATGGCGCTGATGGAAACTTTAGAAATCAGTCTGGATGTACTCAAGATGCATACTCCATCGAGATGTGCACTTTGCCTTGGCAAGTTTACAATGGCGCTAATGGAATCTTTGGAAATCAGTCTGGGTGTACTCAAAATGCATACTCCATCGAGTTTGCACATTGTCGCCTTACCAGTTTATGGGCGAAACATAATGAATGGTGCTTACCAGAAACTTTGGAATTTAATGTGTATTCAGACAAGTTGCTTAATTCATCGAATTGTGCACTTCGCCGTATTACCCGAAGGGGGGGAAATAATACTGAATGGCGCTGACAAGCAAATTTGAATACCAATATGGATTTATTCAAAATGAATGAATGCCGCTGACAAGAAACTTCGGAATCCAATGTGGATTCACTCAAAGTGCTTACTTCATCGAGTTGTGCACATTGCCGCATTACCAGTTTATGGGCGAAACATAATGAATGATGCTGACAAGAAACTAAGTATATTAAGTATTTAGAGTGAATCCGCATTGATTTCCAAAGTTTCTTGTCAGCACCATTCATTATGTTTCGCCCGTAAAGTGGTAATGCGGCAATGTGCACAACTCGATGAACTAAGCACTTTGAGTACATCCATACTGATTTCCAAAATTTCCATCAGCGCCATTCTGTATTTGTCACGGCAATGTGCACACGTGGTTAATTCTAACACTTTGAGTGAATCCACATTGGTTTCCGACGTTTCTTGTCAACGCCATCTTCGGAAAGCAATGTGGATTCACTCAAAGTGCTTACTTCATCGAGTTGTGCACATTGCCGCATTACCAGTTTGTGGGCGAAACATAATGAATGGTGCTGACAAGAAACTTTGGAAAACAATGTGGATTCAGTCTAAATGCTGAATTCATAGAATTGTGCCCATTGTCGCATTACCCGATGGTGGGCGAATAATACTGATTGGCGCAGAAAAGAAAATTGGAAAACCAATTTGGATTTACTCAAAATGAATGAACGCCGCTAACAGAAACTTTGGAAAACAATGTGGATTCACTCAAAGTGATTATTGATAGAGTTGTGCACATTGCCTCATTACCAGATGGAGGGCGAAACATAATGAATGGTGCTGACAAATAACTTTGGAAATCAATGTGGATAAACTCAAGTTGTTTCATTGACCGAGTTGTGCACAATGCTGACAAGAAACTAAGTATATTAAGTATTTAGAGTGAATCCGCATTGATTTCCAAAGTTTCTTGTCAGCACCATTCATTATGTTTCGCCCGTAAAGTGGTAATGCGGCAATGTGCACAACTAAAGAACATAGAACATAGAACATTACAGCGCAGAACAGGCGCTTCGGCCCACGATGTTGCACCGACCAGTTAAAAAAAAACTGTGACCCTCCAACCTAAACCAATTTCTTTTCGTCCATGAACCTATCTACGGATCTCTTAAACGCCCCCAAACTAGGCACATTTACTACTGATGCTGGCAGGGCATTCCAATCCCTCACCACCCTCTGGGTAAAGAACCTACCCCTGACATCGGTTCTATAACTACCCCCCCTCAATTTAAAGCCATGCCCCCTCGTGCTGGATTTCTCCATCAGAGGAAAAAGGCTATCACTATCCACCCTATCTAAACCTCTAATCATCTTATATGTTTCAATAAGATCCCCTCTTAGCCGCCGCCTTTCCAGCGAAAACAATCCCAAATCCCTCAGCCTCTCCTCATAGGATCTCCCCTCCATACCAGGCAACATCCTGGTAAATCTCCTCTGCACCCTCTCCAAAGCCTCCACATCCTTCCTGTAATGTGGGGACCAGAACTGCACACAGTACTCCAAGTGCGGCCGCACCAGAGTTGTGTACAGTTGCAACATAACGCTACGACTCCTAAATTCAATCCCCCTACCAATAAACGCCAAGACACCATATGCCTTCTTAACAACCTTATCTACTTGATTCCCAACTTTCAGGGATCTATGCACACATACACCTAGATCCCTCTGCTCCTCCACACTATTCAAAGTCCTCCCGTTAGCCCTATACTCAACACATCTGTTATTCCTACCAAAGTGAATTACCTCACACTTCTCCGCATTAAACTCCATCCGCCACCTCTCGGCCCAACTTTGCAACCTGTCTAAGTCTTCCTGCAAACTACGACACCCTTCCTCACTGTCTACCACACCACCGACTTTGGTGTCATCAGCAAATTTGCTAATCCACCCAACTATACCCTCATCCAGATCATTAATAAATATTACAAACAGCAATGGCCCCAAAACAGATCCCTGAGGTACACCACTTGTAACCGCACTCCATGATGAATATTTACTATCAACCACCACCCTCTGTTTCCTATCCGCTAGCCAATTCCTGATCCAATTTCCTAGATCACCCCCAATCCCATACATCTGCATTTTCTGCAGAAGCCTACCATGGTGAACCTTATCAAACGCCTTACTAAAATCCATATATACCACGTCCACTGCCTTGCCCCCATCCACCTCCTTGGTCACTTTCTCAAAAAACTCAATAAGGTTAGTAAGGCACGACCTACCTGCCACAAAACCATGCTGACTATCACCTATCAATTCATTACTCTCCAAATAACTATAAATCCTATCCCTTATAATTTTTTCCAACATCTTGCCGACAACAGAAGTGAGACTCACCGGTCTATAATTCCCGGGGAAGTCTCTGTTCCCCTTCTTAAACAATGGGACAACATTCGCTAACCTCCAATCTTCTGGTACTATACCAGAGGCCAACGACGACCTGAAGATCAGAGCCAGAGGCTCTGCAATCACTTCTCTTGCCTCCCAGAGAATCCTTGGATAAATCCCATCCGGACCAGGGGATTTATCTATTTTCAGACCCTCCAGAATATCCTGCACATCCTCCTTATCAACTGTAATACTGTCTATTCTACTCCCTTGCAACCCAGTGTCCTCCTCAGCTATATTCATGTCCCCTTGCGTGAACACCGAAGATAAATATTGGTTCAATGCTTCACCAATCTCCTCCGGTTCCACACATAACTTCCCTCTGCCATCTATAATCCCATCTAAACTCGATGAACTAAGCACTTTGAGTACATCCATACTGATTTCCAAAATTTCCATCAGCGCCATTCTGTATTTGTCACGGCAATGTGCACATGTGGTTAATTCTAACACTTTGAGTGAATCCACATTGGTTTCCGACGTTTCTTGTCAACGCCATCTTCGGAAAGCAATGTGGATTGACTCAAAGTGCTTACTTCATCGAGTTGTGCACATTGCCGCATTACCAGTTTGTGGGCGAAACATCATGAATGGTGCTGACAAGAAACTTTGGAAAACAATGTGGATTCAGTCAAAATGCTGAATTCATAGAATTGTGCCCATTGTCGCATTACCCGATGGTGGGCGAATAATACTGATTGGCGCAGAAAAGAAAATTGGAAAACCAATTTGGATTTACTCAAAATGAATGAATGCCGCTGACAGATACTTTGGAAAACAATGTGGATTCACTCAAAGTGCTAACTTCATCGAGATGTGCACATTGCCTTGGCAAATTTAGAATGGCGCTGATGGTAACTTTGGAAATCAGTATGGATGTACTGAAAATGCATACTCCATCGACTTTGCACATTGCCGCCTTACCAGTTTATGGCCGAAACATAATGAATGGTGCTTACCAGAAACTTTGGAATTTAACGTGGATTCAGACAAAATTAATCGAATGGTGCACTTCGTCGTATTACCCGATGGTGGGGGAATAGTTCTGAATGGCGCTGACAAGCAAATTTGAAAACCAATATGGATTTATTCAAAATGAATGAATGCCGCTAACAGAAACTTTGGAAAACACTGTGGATTCACTCAAAGTGATTATTGATAGAGTTGTGCACATTGCCTCATTACCAGATGGAGGGCGAAACATAATGAATGGTGCTGACAAATAACTTTGGAAATCAATGTGGATAAACTCAAGTTGTTTCATTGACCGAGTTGTGCACATTGCATCATCATTACCATAAGGAGGGCGAACAATACTGAACGGCTTTGACAAGAAACTACGGAAACCAATGTGGATTCACTCAAAGTGTTCGAATCATCGACATGTGCACATTGCCTTGACAAATACAGAATGGCGCTGATGGGAAGTTTGGAAATTAGTTTGGATGTACTCAAAATGCATACTCCATCGAGTTGTGCACATTTCCGCATTACGACTTCACGGGCGAAACATAATGAATGGTGCTGACAAGAATCAATGTGGATTCACTCTAAATACTTATTTCATCGAATGGTGCACTTCGCCGTATTACCCGATGGTGGGGGAATAGTTCTGAATGGCGCTGACAAGCAAATTTGAAAACCAATTTGTATTTATTCAAAATGAATGAATGCCGCTAACAGAAACTTTGGAAAACAATGTGGATTCACTCAAAGTGATTATTGATAGAGTTGTGCACATTGCCTCATTACCAGATGGAGGGCGAAACATAATGAATGGTGCTGACAAATAACTTTGGAAATCAATGTGGATAAACTCAAGTTGTTTCATTGACCGAGTTGTGCACATTGCATCATCATTACCATAAGGAGGGCGAACAATACTGAACGGCTTTGACAAGAAACTACGGAAACCAATGTGGATTCACTCAAAGTGTTAGAATCATCGACATGTGCACATTGCCTTGACAAATACAGAATGGCGCTGATGGGAAGTTTGGAAATTAGTTTGGATGTACTCAAAATGCATACTCCATCGAGTTGTGCACATTGCCGCATGACCAGTTCATGGGCGAACCATGATGAATGGTGCTGACAAGAAACTTTGGAAATCAATGTGGCTTCACTCACAATGCTTAATTCATCGAATTGTACACTTTACCTCATCACCCGATGGTAATAAGGTAACTGAATGGCGCTGACAGGAAAATTTGGAAACCAATGTGGATTCAATCAAAGTGTTTACTTCATCGAGATGTGCACATTGCCTTGACAAATACAGAATGGCGCTGATGGAAACTTTGGAAATCAGTATGGATGTACTCAAAATGCATCCTCCATCGAGTTGTGCTTCTTGCCGCATTACCAGTTCATGGGCGTACCATGATGAATGGTGCTGACAATAAACTTCGGAAATCAATGTGGATTCACTCGAAATGCTTAATTGATCGAGTTGTTCACATTGCCTCATTACCATATGGAGGGCGAATATTACTGAATGGCGTTGACAAGAAACTTCGGAAACCAATGTGGATTCACTCAAAGTGCTTACTTCATCGAGTTGTGCACATTGCCGCATTACCACTTTACGGGCGAAACATAATGAATGATGCTGACAAGACACCTTGGAAAACAATGTGGATTCAGTCAAAATGCTGAATTCATAGAATTGTGCCCATTGTCGCATTACCCGATGGTGGGCGAATAATACTGAATGGCGCTGACAAGCAAATCTGCAAACCATTTGGGTTTTACTCAAAATGAATGAATGCAGCTGACAGAAACTTTGGAAAACAGTGTGGATTCACTCAAAGTGCTAACTTCATCGAGATGTGCACTTTGCCTTGGCAAGTTTACAATGGCGCTGATGGAAACTTTGGAAATCAGTCTGGATGTCCTCAAGATGCATACTCCATCGAGATGTGCACTTTGCCTTGGCAAGTTTACAATGGCGCTAATGGAATCTTTGGAAATCAGTCTGGGTGTACTCAAAATGCATACTCCATCGAGTTTGCACATTGTCGCCTTACCAGTTTATGGGCGAAACATAATGAATGGTGCTTACCAGAAACTTTGGAATTTAATGTGTATTCAGACAAGTTGCTTAATTCATCGAATTGTGCACTTCGCCGTATTACCCGAAGGGGGGGAAATAATACTGAATGGCGCTGACAAGCAAATTTGAATACCAATATGGATTTATTCAAAATGAATGAATGCCGCTGACAAGAAACTTCGGAATCCAATGTGGATTCACTCAAAGTGCTTACTTCATCGAGTTGTGCACATTGCCGCATTACCAGTTTATGGGCGAAACATAATGAATGATGCTGACAAGAAACTAAGTATATTAAGTATTTAGAGTGAATCCGCATTGATTTCCAAAGTTTCTTGTCAGCACCATTCATTATGTTTCGCCCGTAAAGTGGTAATGCGGCAATGTGCACAACTCGATGAACTGAGCACTTTGAGTACATCCATACTGATTTCCAAAATTTCCATCAGCGCCATTCTGTATTTGTCACGGCAATGTGCACACGTGGTTAATTCTAACACTTTGAGTGAATCCACATTGGTTTCCGACGTTTCTTGTCAACGCCATCTTCGGAAAGCAATGTGGATTCACTCAAAGTGCTTACTTCATCGAGTTGTGCACATTGCCGCATTACCAGTTTGTGGGCGAAACATAATGAATGGTGCTGACAAGAAACTTTGGAAAACAATGTGGATTCAGTCTAAATGCTGAATTCATAGAATTGTGCCCATTGTCGCATTACCCGATGGTGGGGGAATAATACTGAATGGCGCTGACAAGCAAATTTGAAAACCAATATGGATTTATTCAAAATGAATGAATGCCGCTAACAGAAACTTTGGAAAACACTGTGGATTCACTCAAAGTGATTATTGATAGAGTTGTGCACATTGCCTCATTACCAGATGGAGGGCGAAACATAATGAATGGTGCTGACAAGACACCTTGGAAAACAATGTGGATTCAGTCAAAATGCTGAATTCAGAGAATTGTGCCCATTGTCGCATTACCCGATGGTGGGCGAATAATACTGATTGGAGCAGAAAAGAAAATTTGAAAACCAATTTGGATTTACTCAAAATGAATGAATGCCGCTGACAGATACTTTTCAAAACAATGTGGATTCACTCAAAGTGCTAACTTCATCGAGATGTGCACATTGCCTTGGCAAATTTAGAATGGCGCTGATGGTAACTTTGGAAATCAGTATGGGTGTACTGAAAATGCATACTCCATCGACTTTGCACATTGCCGCCTTACCAGTTTATGGCCGAAACATAATGAATGGTGCTTACCAGAAACTTTGGAATTTAATGTGGATTCAGACAAAATTCATCGAATGGTGCACTTCGCCGTATTACCCGATGGTGGGGGAATAGTTCTGAATGGCGCTGACAAGCAAATTTGAAAACCAATATGGATTTATTCAAAATGAATGAATGCCGCTAACAGAAACTTTGGAAAACAATGTGGATTCACTCAAAGTGATTATTGATAGAGTTGTGCACATTGCCTCATTACCAGATGGAGGGCGAAACATAATGAATGGTGCTGACAAATAACTTTGGAAATCAATGTGGATAAACTCAAGTTGTTTCATTGACCGAGTTGTGCACATTGCATCATCATTACCATAAGGAGGGCGAACAATACTGAACGGCTTTGACAAGAAACTACGGAAACCAATGTGGATTCACTCAAAGTGTTAGAATCATCGACATGTGCACATTGCCTTGACAAATACAGAATGGCGCTGATGGGAAGTTTGGAAATTAGTTTGGATGTACTCAAAATGCATACTCCATCGAGTTGTGCACATTTCCGCATTACGACTTCACGGGCGAAACATAATGAATGGTGCTGACAAGAATCAATGTGGATTCACTCTAAATACTTATTTCATCGAATGGTGCACTTCGCCGTATTACCCGATGGTGGGGGAATAATTCTGAATGGCGCTGACAAGCAAATTTGAAAACCAATATGGATTTATTCAAAATGAATGAATGCCGCTGCCAGAAACTTTGGAAAACAACGTGGATTCACTCAAAGTGTTAGATTCATCGAGATGTGCACATTACCTTGACAAATTTAGAATGACGCTTTGGAAACTTTGGAAATCAGTATGGATGTACTCAAAATGCATCCTCCATCGAGTTGTGCACATTGCCGCATGATCAGTTCATGGGCGAACCATGATGAATGGTGCTTACCAGAAACTTTGGAATTTAATGTATATTCAGACAAAATGCTTAATTCATCGAATTGTGCACTTCGCCGTATTACCCGGTGGCGGGCGAATAATACTGAATGGCGCTAACAAGCAAATTTGAAAACCAATATGGATTTATTCAAAATGAATGAATGCCGCTGACAAGAAACTTCGGAATCCAATGTGGATTCACTCAAAGTGCTTACTTCATCGAGTTGTGCACATTGCCGCATTACCAGTTTATGGGCGAAACATAATGAATGATGCTGACAAGAAACTAAGTATATTAAGTATTTCGAATGAATCCGCATTGATTTCCAAAGTTTCTTGTCAGCACCATTCATTATGTTTCGCCCGTAAAGTGGTAATGCGGCAATGTGCACAACTCGATGAACTAAGCACTTTGAGTACATCCATACTGATTTCCAAAATTTCCATCAGCGCCATTCTGTATTTGTCACGGCAATGTGCACATGTGGTTAATTCTAACACTTTGAGTGAATCCACATTGGTTTCCGACGTTTCTTGTCAACGCCATCTTCGGAAAGCAATGTGGATTGACTCAAAGTGCTTACTTCATCGAGTTGTGCACATTGCCGCATTACCAGTTTGTGGGCGAAACATAATGAATGGTGCTGACAAGAAACTTTGGAAAACAATGTGGATTCACTCTAAATACTTATTTCACCGAATAGTGCACATTGCCACGTTACCCGGTGGCGGGCGAATAATACTGAATGGCGCTAACAAGCAAATTTGAAAACCAATATGGATTTATTCAAAATGAATGAATGCCGCTGTCAGAAACTTTGGAAAACAATGTGGATTCACTCAAAGTGTTAGATTCATCGAGATGTGCACATTGCCTTGGCAAATTTAGAATGACGCTTTGGAAACTTTGGAAATCAGTATGGATGTACTCAAAATGCATCCTCCATCGAGTTGTGCACATTGCCGCATGACCAGTTCATGGGCGAACCATGATGAATGCCGCTGACAGAACCTTTGGAAATCAATGTGGCTGCACTCACAATGCTTAATTCATCGAATTGTACACTTTACCTCATCACCCGATGGTAATAAGGTAACTGAATGGCGCTGACAGGAAAATTTGGAAACCAATGTGGATTCAATCAAAGTGTTTACTTCATCGAGATGTGCACATTGCCTTGACAAATACAGAATGGCGCTGATGGGAACTTTGGAAATCAGGATGGATGTACTCAAAATGCATCCTCCATCGAGTTGTGCTTCTTGCCGCATTACCAGTTCATGGGCGTACCATGATGAATGGTGCTGACAATAAACTTCGGAAATCAATGTGGATTCACTCGAAATGCTTAATTGATCGAGTTGTTCACATTGCCTCATTACCATATGGAGGGCGAATATTGCTGAATGGCTTGACAAGAAACTTCGGAAACCAATGTGGATTCACTCAAAGTGCTTACTTCATCGAGTTGTGCACATTGCCGCATTACCACTTTACGGGTGAAACATAATGAATGTTGCTGACAAGAAACTTTGGAAATCAATGTGGATTGAGTCAAAATGCTGAATTCAGCGAATTGTTCCCATTGCCGCATTACCCGATGGTGGGCGAATAATACTGAATGGCGCTGACACGCAAATCTGAAAACCATTTGGGTTATACTCAAAATGAATGAATGCCGCTGACAGAAACTTTGGAAAACAGTGTGGATTCACTCAAAGTGCTAACTTCATCGAGATGTGCACTTTGCTTGGCAAATTTAGAATGGCGCTGATGGTAACTTTGGAAATCAGTATGGGTGTACTGAAAATGCATACTCCATCGACTTTGCACATTGCCGCCTTACCAGTTTATGGCCGAAACATAATGAATGGTGCTTACCAGAAACTTTGGAATTTAATGTGGATTCAGACAAAATTCATCGAATGGTGCACTTCGCCCTATTACCCGATGGTGGGGGAATAATACTGAATGGCGCTGACAAGCAAATTTGAAAACCAATATGGATTTATTCAAAATGAATGAATGCCGCTAGCAGAAACTTTGGAAAACAATGTGGATTCACTCAAAGTGATTATTGATAGAGTTGTGCACATTGCCTCATTACTAGATGGAGGGCGAAACATAATGAATGGTGCTGACAAATAACTTTGGAAATCAATGTGGATAAACTCAAGTTGTTTCATTGACCGAGTTGTGCACATTGCATCATCATTACCATAAGGAGGGCGAACAATACTGAACGGCTTTGACAAGAAACTACGGAAACCAATGTGGATTCACTCAAAGTGTTAGAATCATCGACATGTGCACATTGCCTTGACAAATACAGAATGGCGCTGATGGGAAGTTTGGAAATTAGTTTGGATGTACTCAAAATGCATACTCCATCGAGTTGTGCACATTTCCGCATTACGACTTCACGGGCGAAACATAATGAATGGTGCTGACAAGAATCAATGTGGATTCACTCTAAATACTTATTTCACCGAATAGTGCACATTGCCACGTTACCCGGTGGCGGGCGAATAATACTGAATGGCGCTAACAAGCAAATTTGAAAACCAATATGGATTTATTCAAAATGAATGAATGCCGCTGCCAGAAACTTTGGAAAACAACGTGGATTCACTCAAAGTGTTAGATTCATCGAGATGTGCACATTACCTTGACAAATTTAGAATGACGCTTTGGAAACTTTGGAAATCAGTATGGATGTACTCAAAATGCATCCTCCATCGAGTTGTGCACATTGCCGCATGACCAGTTCATGGGCGAACCATGATGAATGGTGCTGACAAGAAACTTTGGAAATCAATGTGGCTTCACTCACAATGCTTAATTCATCGAATTGTACACTTTACCTCATCACCCGATGGTAATAAGGTAACTGAATGGCGCTGACAGGAAAATTTGGAAACCAATGTGGATTCAATCAAAGTGTTTCCTTCATCGAGATGTGCACATTGCCTTGACAAATACAGAATGGCGCTGATGGAAACTTTGAAAATCAGTATGGATGTACTCAAAATGCATCCTCCATCGAGTTGTGCTTCTTGCCGCATTACCAGTTCATGGGCGTACCATGATGAATGGTGCTGACAATAAACTTCGGAAATCAATGTGGATTCACTCGAAATGCTTAATTGATCGAGTTGTTCACATTGCCTCATTACCATATGGAGGGCGAATATTACTGAATGGCGTTGACAAGAAACTTCGGAAACCAATGTGGATTCACTCAAAGTGCTTACTTCATCGAGTTGTGCACATTGCCGCATTACCACTTTACGGGCGAAACATAATGAATGATGCTGACAAGACACCTTGGAAAACAATGTGGATTCAGTCAAAATGCTGAATTCAGAGAATTGTGCCCATTGTCGCATTACCCGATGGTGGGCGAATAATACTGAATGGCGCTGACAAGCAAATCTGAAAACCATTTGGGTTTTACTCAAAATGAATGAATGCAGCTGACAGAAACTTTGGAAAACAGTGTGGATTCACTCAAAGTGCTAACTTCATCGAGATGTGCACTTTGCCTTGGCAAGTTTACAATGGCGCTGATGGAAACTTTGGAAATCAGTCTGGATGTACTCAAGATGCATACTCCATCGAGATGTGCACTTTGCCTTGGCAAGTTTACAATGGTGCTAATGGAATCTTTGGAAATCAGTCTGGATGTACTCAAAATGCATACTCCATCGAGTTTGCACATTGTCGCCTTACCAGTTTATGGGCGAAACATAATGAATGGTGCTTACCAGAAACTTTGGAATTTAATGTGTATTCAGACAAGTTGCTTAATTCATCGAATTGTGCACTTCGCCGTTTTACCCGAAGGGGGGGAAATAATACTGAATGGCGCTGACAAGCAAATTTGAATACCAATATGGATTTATTCAAAATGAATGAATGCCGCTGACAAGAAACTTCGGAATCCAATGTGGATTCACTCAAAGTGCTTACTTCATCGAGTTGTGCACATTGCCGCATTACCAGTTTATGGGCGAAACATAATGAATGATGGTGACAAGAAACTAAGTATATTAAGTATTTAGAGTGAATCCGCATTGATTTCCAAAGTTTCTTGTCAGCACCATTCATTATGTTTCGCCCGTAAAGTGGTAATGCGGCAATGTGCACAACTCGATGAACTAAGCACTTTGAGTACATCCATACTGATTTCCAAAATTTCCATCAGCGCCATTCTGTATTTGTCACGGCAATGTGCACATGTGGTTAATTCTAACACTTTGAGTGAATCCACATTGGTTTCCGACGTTTCTTGTCAACGCCATCTTCGGAAAGCAATGTGGATTGACTCAAAGTGCTTACTTCATCGAGTTGTGCACATTGCCGCATTACCAGTTTGTGGGCGAAACATAATGAATGGTGCTGACAAGAAACTTTGGAAAACAATGTGTATTCAGTCAAAATGCTGAATTCATAGAATTGTGCCCATTGTCGCATTACCCGATGGTGGGCGAATAATACTGATTGGCGCAGAAAAGAAAATTGGAAAACCAATTTGGATTTACTCAAAATGAATGAATGCCGCTGACAGATACTTTGGAAAACAATGTGGATTCACTCAAAGTGCTAACTTCATCGAGATGTGCACATTGCCTTGGCAAATTTAGAATGGCGCTGATGGTAACTTTGGAAATCAGTATGGGTGTACTGAAAATGCATACTCCATCGACTTTGCACATTGCCGCCTTACCAGTTTATGGCCGAAACATAATGAATGGTGCTTACCAGAAACTTTGGAATTTAATGTGGATTCAGACAAAATTCATCGAATGGTGCACTTCGCCGTATTACCCGATGGTGGGGGAATAGTTCTGAATGGCGCTGACAAGCAAATTTGAAAACCAATATGGATTTATTCAAAATGAATGAATGCCGCTAACAGAAACTTTGGAAAACAATGTGGATTCACTCAAAGTGATTATTGATAGAGTTGTGCACATTGCCTCATTACCAGATGGAGGGCGAAACATAATGAATGGTGCTGACAAATAACTTTGGAAATCAATGTGGATAAACTCAAGTTGTTTCATTGACCGAGTTGTGCACATTGCATCATCATTACCATAAGGAGGGCGAACAATACTGAACGGCTTTGACAAGAAACTACGGAAACCAATGTGGATTCACTCAAAGTGTTAGAATCATCGACATGTGCACATTGCCTTGACAAATACAGAATGGCGCTGATGGGAAGTTTGGAAATTAGTTTGGATGTACTCAAAATGCATACTCCATCGAGTTGTGCACATTTCCGCATTACGACTTCACGGGCGAAACATAATGAATGGTGCTGACAAGAATCAATGTGGATTCACTCTAAATACTTATTTCATCGAATGGTGCACTTCGCCGTATTACCCGATGGTGGGGGAATAATTCTGAATGGCGCTGACAAGCAAATTTGAAAACCAATATGGATTTATTCAAAATGAATGAATGCCGCTGCCAGAAACTTTGGAAAACAACGTGGATTCACTCAAAGTGTTAGATTCATCGAGATGTGCACATTACCTTGACAAATTTAGAATGGCGCTTTGGAAACTTTGGAAATCAGTATGGATGTACTCAAAATGCATCCTCCATCGAGTTGTGCACATTGCCGCATGATCAGTTCATGGGCGAACCATGATGAATGGTGCTTACCAGAAACTTTGGAATTTAATGTATATTCAGACAAAATGCTTAATTCATCGAATTGTGCACTTCGCCGAATTACCCGGTGGCGGGCGAATAATACTGAATGGCGCTAACAAGCAAATTTGAAAACCAATATGGATTTATTCAAAATGAATGAATGCCGCTGACAAGAAACTTCGGAATCCAATGTGGATTCACTCAAAGTGCTTACTTCATCGAGTTGTGCACATTGCCGCATTACCAGTTTATGGGCGAAACATAATGAATGATGCTGACAAGAAACTAAGTATATTAAGTATTTAGAGTGAATCCACATTGATTTCCAAAGTTTCTTGTCAGCACCATTCATTATGTTTCGCCCGTAAAGTGGTAATGCGGCAATGTGCACAACTCGATGAACTAAGCACTTTGAGTACATCCATACTGATTTCCAAAATTTCCATCAGCGCCATTCTGTATTTGTCACGGCAATGTGCACATGTGGTTAATTCTAACACTTTGAGTGAATCCACATTGGTTTCCGACGTTTCTTGTCAACGCCATCTTCGGAAAGCAATGTGGATTCACTCAAAGTGCTTACTTCATCGAGTTGTGCACATTGCCGCATTACCAGTTTGTGGGCGAAACATAATGAATGGTGCTGACAAGAAACTTTGGAAAACAATGTGGATTCACTCTAAATATTTATTTCACCGAATAGTGCACCTTGCCACGTTACCCGGTGGCGGGCGAATAATACTGAATGGCGCTGACAAGCAAATTTGAAAACCAATATGGATTTATTCAAAATGAATGAATGCCGCCAACAGAAACTTTGGAAAACAATGTGGATTCACTCAAAGTGATTATTGATAGAGGTGTGCACATTGCCTCATTACCAGATGGAGGGCGAAACATAATGAATGGTGCTGACAAATAACTTTGGAAATCAATGTGGATAAACTCAAGTTGTTTCATTGACCGAGTTGTGCACATTGCATCATCATTACCATAAGGAGGGCGAACAATACTGAACGGCTTTGACAAGAAACTACGGAAACCAATGTGGATTCACTCAAAGTGTTAGAATCATCGACATGTGCACATTGCCTTGACAAATACAGAATGGCGCTGATGGGAAGTTTGGAAATTAGTTTGGATGTACTCAAAATGCATACTCCATCGAGTTGTGCACATTTCCGCATTACGACTTCACGGGCGAAACATAATGAATGGTGCTGACAAGGATCAATGTGGATTCACTCTAAATACTTATTTCATCGAATGGTGCACTTCGCCGTATTACCCGATGGTGGGGGAATAATTCTGAATGGCGCTGACAAGCAAATTTGAAAACCAATATGGATTTATTCAAAATGAATGAATGCCGCTGCCAGAAACTTTGGAAAACAACGTGGATTCACTCAAAGTGTTAGATTCATCGAGATGTGCACATTACCTTGACAAATTTAGAATGGCGCTTTGGAAACTTTGGAAATCAGTATGGATGTACTCAAAATGCATCCTCCATCGAGTTGTGCACATTGCCGCATGATCAGTTCATGGGCGAACCATGATGAATGGTGCTTACCAGAAACTTTGGAATTTAATGTATATTCAGACAAAATGCTTAATTCATCGAATTGTGCACTTCGCCGTATTACCCGGGTGGCGGGCGAATAATACTGAATGGCGCTAACAAGCAAATTTGAAAACCAATATGGATTTATTCAAAATGAATGAATGCCGCTGACAAGAAACTTCGGAATCCAATGTGGATTCACTCAAAGTGCTTACTTCATCGAGTTGTGCACATTGCCGCATTACCAGTTTATGGGCGAAACATAATGAATGATGCTGACAAGAAACTAAGTATATTAAGTATTTAGAGTGAATCCACATTGATTTCCAAAGTTTCTTGTCAGCACCATTCATTATGTTTCGCCCGTAAAGTGGTAATGCGGCAATGTGCACAACTCGATGAACTAAGCACTTTGAGTACATCCATACTGATTTCCAAAATTTCCATCAGCGCCATTCTGTATTTGTCACGGCAATGTGCACATGTGGTTAATTCTAACACTTTGAGTGAATCCACATTGGTTTCCGACGTTTCTTGTCAACGCCATCTTCGGAAAGCAATGTGGATTCACTCAAAGTGCTTACTTCATCGAGTTGTGCACATTGCCGCATTACCAGTTTGTGGGCGAAACATAATGAATGGTGCTGACAAGAAACTTTGGAAAACAATGTGGATTCACTCTAAATACTTATTTCACCGAATAGTGCACCTTTCCACGTTACCCGGTGGCGGGCGAATAATACTGAATGGCGCTAACAAGCAAATTTGAAAACCAATATGGATTTATTCAAAATGAATGAATGCCGCTAACAGAAACTTTGGAAAACAATGTGGATTCACTCAAAGTGTTAGATTCATCGAGATGTGCACATTGCCTTGGCAAATTTAGAATGACGCTTTGGAAACTTTGGAAATCAGTATGGATGTACTTAAAATGCATCCTCCATCGAGTTGTGCACATTGCCGCATGACCAGTTCATGGGCGAACCATGATGAATGGTGCTGACAAGAAACTTTGGAAATCAATGCGGCTTCACTCACAATGCTTAATTCATCGAATTGTACACTTTACCTCATCACCCGATGGTAATAAGGTAACTGAATGGCGCTGACAGGAAAATTTGGAAACCAATGTGGATTCAATCAAAGTGTTTACTTCATCGAGATGTGCACATTGCCTTGACAAATACAGAATGGCGCTGATGGGAACTTTGGAAATCAGTATGGATGTACTCAAAATGCATCCTCCATCGAGTTGTGCTTCTTGCCGCATTACCAGTTCATGGGCGTACCATGATGAATGGTGCTGACAATAAACTTCGGAAATCAATGTGGATTCACTCGAAATGCTTAATTGATCGAGTTGTTCACATTGCCTCATTACCATATGGAGGGCGAATATTACTGAATGGCGTTGACAAGAAACTTCGGAAACCAATGTGGATTCACTCAAAGTGCTTACTTCATCGAGTTGTGCACATTGCCGCATTACCACTTTACGGGCGAAACATAATGAATGATGCTGACAAGACACCTTGGAAAACAATGTGGATTCAGTCAAAATGCTGAATTCAGAGAATTGTGCCCATTGTCGCATTACCCGATGGTGGGCGAATAATACTGATTGGAGCAGAAAAGAAAATTTGAAAACCAATTTGGATTTACTCAAAATGAATGAATGCCGCTGACAGATACTTTTCAAAACAATGTGGATTCACTCAAAGTGCTAACTTCATCGAGATGTGCACATTGCCTTGGCAAATTTAGAATGGCGCTGATGGTAACTTTGGAAATCAGTATGGGTGTACTGAAAATGCATACTCCATCGACTTTGCACATTGCCGCCTTACCAGTTCATGGCCGAAACATAATGAATGGTGCTTACCAGAAACTTTGGAATTTAATGTGGATTCGGACAAAATTCATCGAATGGTGCACTTCGCCGTATTACCCGATGGTGGGGGAATAGTTCTGAATGGCGCTGACAAGCAAATTTGAAAACCAATATGGATTTATTCAAAATGAATGAATGCCGCTAACAGAAACTTTGGAAAACAACGTGGATTCACTCAAAGTGTTAGATTCATCGAGATGTGCACATTACCTTGACAAATTTAGAATGACGCTTTGGAAACTTTGGAAATCAGTATGGATGTCCTCAAAATACATCCTCCATCGAGTTGTGCACATTGCCGCATGATCAGTTCATGGGCGAACCATGATGAATGGTGCTTACCACAAACTTTGGAATTTAATTGTATATTCAGACAAAATGCTTAATTCATCGAATTGTGCACTTCGCCGTATTACCCGGTGGCGGGCGAATAATACTGAATGGCGCTAACAAGCAAATTTGAAAACCAATATGGATTTATTCAAAATGAATGAATGCCGCTGACAAGAAACTTCGGAATCCAATGTGGATTCACTCAAAGTGCTTACTTCATCGAGTTGTGCACATTGCCGCATTACCAGTTTATGGGCGAAACATAATGAATGATGCTGACAAGAAACTAAGTATATTAAGTATTTAGAGTGAATCCGCATTGATTTCCAAAGTTTCTTGTCAGCACCATTCATTATGTTTCGCCCGTAAAGTGGTAATGCGGCAATGTGCACAACTCGATGAACTAAGCACTTTGAGTACATCCATACTGATTTCCAAAATTTCCATCAGCGCCATTCTGTATTTGTCACGGCAATGTGCACATGTGGTTAATTCTAACACTTTGAGTGAATCCACATTGGTTTCCGACGTTTCTTGTCAACGCCATCTTCGGAAAGCAATGTGGATTCACTCAAAGTGCTTACTTCATCGAGTTGTGCACATTGCCGCATTACCAGTTTGTGGGCGAAACATCATGAATGGTGCTGACAAGAAACTTTGGAAAACAATGTGGATTCACTCTAAATACTTATTTCACCGAATAGTGCACATTGCCACGTTACCCGGTGGCGGGCGAATAATACTG
This sequence comes from Mustelus asterias, assembly GCF_964213995.1. NCBI lineage: Eukaryota > Metazoa > Chordata > Chondrichthyes > Carcharhiniformes > Triakidae > Mustelus > Mustelus asterias. The sequence goes on along the minus strand of NC_135822.1, from coordinate 47,240,972 downwards.
AATGGCGCTAACAAGCAAATTTGAAAACCAATATGGATTTATTCAAAATGAATGAATGCCGCTAACAGAAACTTTGGAAAACAATGTGGATTCACTCAAAGTGTTAGATTCATCGAGATGTGCACATTGCCTTGGCAAATTTAGAATGACGCTTTGGAAACTTTGGAAATCAGTATGGATGTACTCAAAATGCATCCTCCATCGAGTTGTGCACATTGCCGCATGACCAGTTCATGGGCGAACCATGATGAATGCCGCTGACAGAACCTTTGGAAATCAATGTGGCTGCACTCACAATGCTTAAATCATCGAATTTGCCTCATTACCCGATGGTAATAATGTAACTGAATGGCGCTGTCTGGATGTACTCAAAATGCTTCGTCCATCGCGTTGTGCTTATTGCCGCATTACCACTTTACGGGCGAAACATAATGAATGGTGCTGACAAGAAACTTTGGAAATCAGTGTGGATTCACTCTAAAAGCTTAATTGAACGAGTTATTCACAATGCCTCATTACCATATGGAGGGCGAATAATACCGAATGGCGTTGACAAGAAACGTCGGGAACCAATGTGGATTCACTCAAAGTGTTAGAACCATCGACATGTGCACATTGCCTTGACAAATACAGAATGGCGCTGATGGAAATTTTGGAAATTAGTATGGATGTACTCAAAGTGCTTAGTTTATCGAGTTGTGCACATTGCCGCATTACAAGTTTGTGGGCGAAAGATAATGAATGATGCTGACAAGACACCTTGGAAAACAATGTGGATTCAGTCAAAATGCTGAATTCATAGAATTGTGCCCATTGTCGCATTACCCGATGGTGGGCGAATAATACTGATTGGAGCAGAAAAGAAAATTTGAAAACCAATTTGGATTTACTCAAAATGAATGAATGCCGCTGACAGATACTTTTCAAAACAATGTGGATTCACTCAAAGTGCTAACTTCATCGAGATGTGCACATTGCCTTGGCAAATTTAGAATGGCGCTGATGGTAACTTTGGAAATCAGTATGGGTGTACTGAAAATGCATACTCCATCGACTTTGCACATTGCCGCCTTACCAGTTTATGGCCGAAACATAATGAATGGTGCTTACCAGGAACTTTGGAATTTAATGTGGATTCAGACAAAATTCATCGAATGGTGCACTTCGCCGTATTACCCGATGGTGGGGGAATAGTTCTGAATGGCGCTGACAAGCAAATTTGAAAACCAATATGGATTTATTCAAAATGAATGAATGCCGCTAACAGAAACTTTGGAAAACAATGTGGATTCACTCAAAGTGATTATTGATAGAGTTGTGCACATTGCCTCATTACCAGATGGAGGGCGAAACATAATGAATGGTGCTGACAAATAACTTTGGAAATCAATGTGGATAAACTCAAGTTGTTTCATTGACCGAGTTGTGCACATTGCATCATCATTACCATAAGGAGGGCGAACAATACTGAACGGCTTTGACAAGAAACTACGGAAACCAATGTGGATTCACTCAAAGTGTTAGAATCATCGACATGTGCACATTGCCTTGACAAATACAGAATGGCGCTGATGGGAAGTTTGGAAATTAGTTTGGATGTATTCAAAATGCATACTCCATCGAGTTGTGCACATTTCCGCATTACGACTTCACGGGCGAAACATAATGAATGGTGCTGACAAGAATCAATGTGGATTCACTCTAAATACTTATTTCATCGAATTGTGCACTTCGCCGTATTACCCGGTGGCGGGCGAATAATACTGAATGGCGCTAACAAGCAAATTTGAAAACCAATATGGATTTATTCAAAATGAATGAATGCCGCTGACAAGAAACTTCGGAATCCAATGTGGATTCACTCAAAGTGCTTACTTCATCGAGTTGTGCACATTGCCGCATTACCAGTTTATGGGCGAAACATAATGAATGATGCTGACAAGAAACTAAGTATATTAAGTATTTAGAGTGAATCCGCATTGATTTCCAAAGTTTCTTGTCAGCACCATTCATTATGTTTCGCCCGTAAAGTGGTAATGCGGCAATGTGCACAACTCGATGAACTAAGCACTTTGAGTACATCCATACTGATTTCCAAAATTTCCATCAGCGCCATTCTGTATTTGTCACGGCAATGTGCACATGTGGTTAATTCTAACACTTTGAGTGAATCCACATTGGTTTCCGACGTTTCTTGTCAACGCCATCTTCGGAAAGCAATGTGTATTCACTCAAAGTGCTTACTTCATCGAGTTGTGCACATTGCCGCATTACCAGTTTGTGGGCGAAACATAATGAATGGTGCTGACAAGAAACTTTGGAAAACAATGTGGATTCACTCTAAATACTTATTTCACCGAATAGTGCACATTGCCACGTTACCCGGTGGCGGGCGAATAATACTGAATGGCGCTAACAAGCAAATTTGAAAACCAATATGGATTTATTCAAAATGAATGAATGCCGCTAACAGAAACTTTGGAAAACAATGTGGATTCACTCAAAGTGTTAGATTCATCGAGATGTGCACATTGCCTTGGCAAATTTAGAATGACGCTTTGGAAACTTTGGAAATCAGTATGGATGTACTCAAAATGCATCCTCCATCGAGTTGTGCACATTGCCGCATGACCAGTTCATGGGCGAACCATGATGAATGGTGCTGACAAGAAACTTTGGAAATCAATGCGGCTTCACTCACAATGCTTAATTCATCGAATTGTACACTTTACCTCATCACCCGATGGTAATAAGGTAACTGAATGGCGCTGACAGGAAAATTTGGAAACCAATGTGGATTCAATCAAAGTGTTTACTTCATCGAGATGTGCACATTGCCTTGACAAATACAGAATGGCGCTGATGGGAACTTTGGAAATCAGTATGGATGTACTCAAAATGCATCCTCCATCGAGTTGTGCTTCTTGCCGCATTACCAGTTCATGGGCGTACCATGATGAATGGTGCTGACAATAAACTTCGGAAATCAATGTGGATTCACTCGAAATGCTTAATTGATCGAGTTGTTCACATTGCCTCATTACCATATGGAGGGCGAATATTACTGAATGGCGTTGACAAGAAACTTCGGAAACCAATGTGGATTCACTCAAAGTGCTTACTTCATCGAGTTGTGCACATTGCCGCATTACCACTTTACGGGCGAAACATAATGAATGATGCTGACAAGACACCTTGGAAAACAATGTGGATTCAGTCAAAATGCTGAATTCAGAGAATTGTGCCCATTGTCGCATTACCCGATGGTGGGCGAATAATACTGATTGGAGCAGAAAAGAAAATTTGAAAACCAATTTGGATTTACTCAAAATGAATGAATGCCGCTGACAGATACTTTTCAAAACAATGTGGATTCACTCAAAGTGCTAACTTCATCGAGATGTGCACATTGCCTTGGCAAATTTAGAATGGCGCTGATGGTAACTTTGGAAATCAGTATGGGTGTACTGAAAATGCATACTCCATCGACTTTGCACATTGCCGCCTTACCAGTTTATGGCCGAAACATAATGAATGGTGCTTACCAGAAACTTTGGAATTTAATGTGGATTCGGACAAAATTCATCGAATGGTGCACTTCGCCGTATTACCCGATGGTGGGGGAATAGTTCTGAATGGCGCTGACAAGCAAATTTGAAAACCAATATGGATTTATTCAAAATGAATGAATGCCGCTAACAGAAACTTTGGAAAACAACGTGGATTCACTCAAAGTGTTAGATTCATCGAGATGTGCACATTACCTTGACAAATTTAGAATGACGCTTTGGAAACTTTGGAAATCAGTATGGATGTCCTCAAAATACATCCTCCATCGAGTTGTGCACATTGCCGCATGATCAGTTCATGGGCGAACCATGATGAATGGTGCTTACCACAAACTTTGGAATTTAATGTATATTCAGACAAAATGCTTAATTCATCGAATTGTGCACTTCGCCGTATTACCCGGTGGCGGGCGAATAATACTGAATGGCGCTAACAAGCAAATTTGAAAACCAATATGGATTTATTCAAAATGAATGAATGCCGCTGACAAGAAACTTCGGAATCCAATGTGGATTCACTCAAAGTGCTTACTTCATCGAGTTGTGCACATTGCCGCATTACCAGTTTATGGGCGAAACATAATGAATGATGCTGACAAGAAACTAAGTATATTAAGTATTTAGAGTGAATCCGCATTGATTTCCAAAGTTTCTTGTCAGCACCATTCATTATGTTTCGCCCGTAAAGTGGTAATGCGGCAATGTGCACAACTCGATGAACTAAGCACTTTGAGTACATCCATACTGATTTCCAAAATTTCCATCAGCGCCATTCTGTATTTGTCACGGCAATGTGCACATGTGGTTAATTCTAACACTTTGAGTGAATCCACATTGGTTTCCGACGTTTCTTGTCAACGCCATCTTCGGAAAGCAATGTGGATTCACTCAAAGTGCTTACTTCATCGAGTTGTGCACATTGCCGCATTACCAGTTTGTGGGCGAAACATCATGAATGGTGCTGACAAGAAACTTTGGAAAACAATGTGGATTCACTCTAAATACTTATTTCACCGAATAGTGCACATTGCCACGTTACCCGGTGGCGGGCGAATAATACTGAATGGCGCTAACAAGCAAATTTGAAAACCAATATGGATTTATTCAAAATGAATGAATGCCGCTAACAGAAACTTTGGAAAACAATGTGGATTCACTCAAAGTGTTAGATTCATCGAGATGTGCACATTGCCTTGGCAAATTTAGAATGACGCTTTGGAAACTTTGGAAATCAGTATGGATGTACTCAAAATGCATCCTCCATCGAGTTGTGCACATTGCCGCATGACCAGTTCATGGGCGAACCATGATGAATGCCGCTGACAGAACCTTTGGAAATCAATGTGGCTGCACTCACAATGCTTAAATCATCGAATTTGCCTCATTACCCGATGGTAATAATGTAACTGAATGGCGCTGTCTGGATGTACTCAAAATGCTTCGTCCATCGCGTTGTGCTTATTGCCGCATTACCACTTTACGGGCGAAACATAATGAATGGTGCTGACAAGAAACTTTGGAAATCAGTGTGGATTCACTCTAAAAGCTTAATTGAACGAGTTATTCACAATGCCTCATTACCATATGGAGGGCGAATAATACCGAATGGCGTTGACAAGAAACGTCGGGAACCAATGTGGATTCACTCAAAGTGTTAGAACCATCGACATGTGCACATTGCCTTGACAAATACAGAATGGCGCTGATGGAAATTTTGGAAATTAGTATGGATGTACTCAAAGTGCTTAGTTTATCGAGTTGTGCACATTGCCGCATTACAAGTTTGTGGGCGAAAGATAATGAATGATGCTGACAAGACACCTTGGAAAACAATGTGGATTCAGTCAAAATGCTGAATTCATAGAATTGTGCCCATTGTCGCATTACCCGATGGTGGGCGAATAATACTGATTGGAGCAGAAAAGAAAATTTGAAAACCAATTTGGATTTACTCAAAATGAATGAATGCCGCTGACAGATACTTTTCAAAACAATGTGGATTCACTCAAAGTGCTAACTTCATCGAGATGTGCACATTGCCTTGGCAAATTTAGAATGGCGCTGATGGTAACTTTGGAAATCAGTATGGGTGTACTGAAAATGCATACTCCATCGACTTTGCACATTGCCGCCTTACCAGTTTATGGCCGAAACATAATGAATGGTGCTTACCAGGAACTTTGGAATTTAATGTGGATTCAGACAAAATTCATCGAATGGTGCACTTCGCCGTATTACCCGATGGTGGGGGAATAGTTCTGAATGGCGCTGACAAGCAAATTTGAAAACCAATATGGATTTATTCAAAATGAATGAATGCCGCTAACAGAAACTTTGGAAAACAATGTGGATTCACTCAAAGTGATTATTGATAGAGTTGTGCACATTGCCTCATTACCAGATGGAGGGCGAAACATAATGAATGGTGCTGACAAATAACTTTGGAAATCAATGTGGATAAACTCAAGTTGTTTCATTGACCGAGTTGTGCACATTGCATCATCATTACCATAAGGAGGGCGAACAATACTGAACGGCTTTGACAAGAAACTACGGAAACCAATGTGGATTCACTCAAAGTGTTAGAATCATCGACATGTGCACATTGCCTTGACAAATACAGAATGGCGCTGATGGGAAGTTTGGAAATTAGTTTGGATGTACTCAAAATGCATACTCCATCGAGTTGTGCACATTTCCGCATTACGACTTCACGGGCGAAACATAATGAATGGTGCTGACAAGAATCAATGTGGATTCACTCTAAATACTTATTTCATCGAATTGTGCACTTCGCCGTATTACCCGGTGGCGGGCGAATAATACTGAATGGCGCTAACAAGCAAATTTGAAAACCAATATGGATTTATTCAAAATGAATGAATGCCGCTGACAAGAAACTTCGGAATCCAATGTGGATTCACTCAAAGTGCTTACTTCATCGAGTTGTGCACATTGCCGCATTACCAGTTTATGGGCGAAACATAATGAATGATGCTGACAAGAAACTAAGTATATTAAGTATTTAGAGTGAATCCGCATTGATTTCCAAAGTTTCTTGTCAGCACCATTCATTATGTTTCGCCCGTAAAGTGGTAATGCGGCAATGTGCACAACTCGATGAACTAAGCACTTTGAGTACATCCATACTGATTTCCAAAATTTCCATCAGCGCCATTCTGTATTTGTCACGGCAATGTGCACATGTGGTTAATTCTAACACTTTGAGTGAATCCACATTGGTTTCCGACGTTTCTTGTCAACGCCATCTTCGGAAAGCAATGTGTATTCACTCAAAGTGCTTACTTCATCGAGTTGTGCACATTGCCGCATTACCAGTTTGTGGGCGAAACATAATGAATGGTGCTGACAAGAAACTTTGGAAAACAATGTGGATTCACTCTAAATACTTATTTCACCGAATAGTGCACATTGCCACGTTACCCGGTGGCGGGCGAATAATACTGAATGGCGCTAACAAGCAAATTTGAAAACCAATATGGATTTATTCAAAATGAATGAATGCCGCTAACAGAAACTTTGGAAAACAATGTGGATTCACTCAAAGTGTTAGATTCATCGAGATGTGCACATTGCCTTGGCAAATTTAGAATGACGCTTTGGAAACTTTGGAAATCAGTATGGATGTACTCAAAATGCATCCTCCATCGAGTTGTGCACATTGCCGCATGACCAGTTCATGGGCGAACCATGATGAATGCCGCTGACAGAACCTTTGGAAATCAATGTGGCTGCACTCACAATGCTTAAATCATCGAATTTGCCTCATTACCCGATGGTAATAATGTAACTGAATGGCGCTGTCTGGATGTACTCAAAATGCTTCGTCCATCGCGTTGTGCTTATTGCCGCATTACCACTTTACGGGCGAAACATAATGAATGGTGCTGACAAGAAACTTTGGAAATCAGTGTGGATTCACTCTAAAAGCTTAATTGAACGAGTTATTCACAATGCCTCATTACCATATGGAGGGCGAATAATACCGAATGGCGTTGACAAGAAACGTCGGGAACCAATGTGGATTCACTCAAAGTGTTAGAACCATCGACATGTGCACATTGCCTTGACAAATACAGAATGGCGCTGATGGAAATTTTGGAAATTAGTATGGATGTACTCAAAGTGCTTAGTTTATCGAGTTGTGCACATTGCCGCATTACAAGTTTGTGGGCGAAAGATAATGAATGATGCTGACAAGACACCTTGGAAAACAATGTGGATTCAGTCAAAATGCTGAATTCATAGAATTGTGCCCATTGTCGCATTACCCGATGGTGGGCGAATAATACTGATTGGAGCAGAAAAGAAAATTTGAAAACCAATTTGGATTTACTCAAAATGAATGAATGCCGCTGACAGATACTTTTCAAAACAATGTGGATTCACTCAAAGTGCTAACTTCATCGAGATGTGCACATTGCCTTGGCAAATTTAGAATGGCGCTGATGGTAACTTTGGAAATCAGTATGGGTGTACTGAAAATGCATACTCCATCGACTTTGCACATTGCCGCCTTACCAGTTTATGGCCGAAACATAATGAATGGTGCTTACCAGGAACTTTGGAATTTAATGTGGATTCAGACAAAATTCATCGAATGGTGCACGTCGCCGTATTACCCGATGGTGGGGGAATAGTTCTGAATGGCGCTGACAAGCAAATTTGAAAACCAATATGGATTTATTCAAAATGAATGAATGCCGCTAACAGAAACTTTGGAAAACAATGTGGATTCACTCAAAGTGATTATTGATAGAGTTGTGCACATTGCCTCATTACCAGATGGAGGGCGAAACATAATGAATGGTGCTGACAAATAACTTTGGAAATCAATGTGGATAAACTCAAGTTGTTTCATTGACCGAGTTGTGCACATTGCATCATCATTACCATAAGGAGGGCGAACAATACTGAACGGCTTTGACAAGAAACTACGGAAACCAATGTGGATTCACTCAAAGTGTTAGAATCATCGACATGTGCACATTGCCTTGACAAATACAGAATGGCGCTGATGGGAAGTTTGGAAATTAGTTTGGATGTACTCAAAATGCATACTCCATCGAGTTGTGCACATTTCCGCATTACGACTTCACGGGCGAAACATAATGAATGGTGCTGACAAGAATCAATGTGGATTCACTCTAAATACTTATTTCATCGAATTGTGCACTTCGCCGTATTACCCGGTGGCGGGCGAATAATACTGAATGGCGCTAACAAGCAAATTTGAAAACCAATATGGATTTATTCAAAATGAATGAATGCCGCTGACAAGAAACTTCGGAATCCAATGTGGATTCACTCAAAGTGCTTACTTCATCGAGTTGTGCACATTGCCGCATTACCAGTTTATGGGCGAAACATAATGAATGATGCTGACAAGAAACTAAGTATATTAAGTATTTAGAGTGAATCCGCATTGATTTCCAAAGTTTCTTGTCAGCACCATTCATTATGTTTCGCCCGTAAAGTGGTAATGCGGCAATGTGCACAACTCGATGAACTAAGCACTTTGAGTACATCCATACTGATTTCCAAAATTTCCATCAGCGCCATTCTGTATTTGTCACGGCAATGTGCACATGTGGTTAATTCTAACACTTTGAGTGAATCCACATTGGTTTCCGACGTTTCTTGTCAACGCCATCTTCGGAAAGCAATGTGTATTCACTCAAAGTGCTTACTTCATCGAGTTGTGCACATTGCCGCATTACCAGTTTGTGGGCGAAACATAATGAATGGTGCTGACAAGAAACTTTGGAAAACAATGTGGATTCACTCTAAATACTTATTTCACCGAGTAGTGCACATTGCCACGTTACCCGGTGGCGGGCGAATAATACTGAATGGCGCTAACAAGCAAATTTGAAAACCAATATGGATTTATTCAAAATGAATGAATGCCGCTAACAGAAACTTTGGAAAACAATGTGGATTCACTCAAAGTGTTAGATTCATCGAGATGTGCACATTGCCTTGGCAAATTTAGAATGACGCTTTGGAAACTTTGGAAATCAGTATGGATGTACTCAAAATGCATCCTCCATCGAGTTGTGCACATTGCCGCATGACCAGTTCATGGGCGAACCATGATGAATGCCGCTGACAGAACCTTTGGAAATCAATGTGGCTGCACTCACAATGCTTAAATCATCGAATTTGCCTCATTACCCGATGGTAATAATGTAACTGAATGGCGCTGTCTGGATGTACTCAAAATGCTTCGTCCATCGCGTTGTGCTTATTGCCGCATTACCACTTTACGGGCGAAACATAATGAATGGTGCTGACAAGAAACTTTGGAAATCAGTGTGGATTCACTCTAAAAGCTTAATTGAACGAGTTATTCACAATGCCTCATTACCATATGGAGGGCGAATAATACCGAATGGCGTTGACAAGAAACGTCGGGAACCAATGTGGATTCACTCAAAGTGTTAGAACCATCGACATGTGCACATTGCCTTGACAAATACAGAATGGCGCTGATGGAAATTTTGGAAATTAGTATGGATGTACTCAAAGTGCTTAGTTTATCGAGTTGTGCACATTGCCGCATTACAAGTTTGTGGGCGAAAGATAATGAATGATGCTGACAAGACACCTTGGAAAACAATGTGGATTCAGTCAAAATGCTGAATTCATAGAATTGTGCCCATTGTCGCATTACCCGATGGTGGGCGAATAATACTGATTGGAGCAGAAAAGAAAATTTGAAAACCAATTTGGATTTACTCAAAATGAATGAATGCCGCTGACAGATACTTTTCAAAACAATGTGGATTCACTCAAAGTGCTAACTTCATCGAGATGTGCACATTGCCTTGGCAAATTTAGAATGGCGCTGATGGTAACTTTGGAAATCAGTATGGGTGTACTGAAAATGCATTCTCCATCGACTTTGCACATTGCCGCCTTACCAGTTTATGGCCGAAACATAATGAATGGTGCTTACCAGAAACTTTGGAATTTAATGTGGATTCAGACAAAATTCATCGAATGGTGCACTTCGCCGTATTACCCGATGGTGGGGGAATAGTTCTGAATGGCGCTGACAAGCAAATTTGAAAACCAATATGGATTTATTCAAAATGAATGAATGCCGCTAACAGAAACTTTGGAAAACAATGTGGATTCACTCAAAGTGATTATTGATAGAGTTGTGCACATTGCCTCATTACCAGATGGAGGGCGAAACATAATGAATGGTGCTGACAAATAACTTTGGAAATCAATGTGGATAAACTCAAGTTGTTTCATTGACCGAGTTGTGCACATTGCATCATCATTACCATAAGGAGGGCGAACAATACTGAACGGCTTTGACAAGAAACTACGGAAACCAATGTGGATTCACTCAAAGTGTTAGAATCATCGACATGTGCACATTGCCTTGACAAATACAGAATGGCGCTGATGGGAAGTTTGGAAATTAGTTTGGATGTACTCAAAATGCATACTCCATCGAGTTGTGCACATTTCCGCATTACGACTTCACGGGCGAAACATAATGAATGGTGCTGACAAGAATCAATGTGGATTCACTCTAAATACTTATTTCATCGAATGGTGCACTTCGCCGTATTAGCCGATGGTGGGGGAATAATTCTGAATGGCGCTGACAAGCAAATCTGAAAACCAATATGGATTTATTCAAAATGAATGAATGCCGCTGCCAGAAACTTTGGAAAACAACGTGGATTCACTCAAAGTGTTAGATTCATCGAGATGTGCACATTACCTTGACAAATTTAGAATGACGCTTTGGAAACTTTGGAAATCAGTATGGATGTACTCAAAATGCATCCTCCATCGAGTTGTGCACATTGCCGCATGATCAGTTCATGGGCGAACCATGATGAATGGTGCTTACCAGAAACTTTGGAATTTAATGTATATTCAGACAAAATGCTTAATTCATCGAATTGTGCACTTCGCCGTATTACCCGGTGGCGGGCGAATAATACTGAATGGCGCTAACAAGCAAATTTGAAAACCAATATGGATTTATTCAAAATGAATGAATGCCGCTGACAAGAAACTTCGGAATCCAATGTGGATTCACTCAAAGTGCTTACTTCATCGAGTTGTGCACATTGCCGCATTACCAGTTTATGGGCGAAACATAATGAATGATGCTGACAAGAAACTAAGTATATTAAGTATTTAGAGTGAATCCGCATTGATTTCCAAAGTTTCTTGTCAGCACCATTCATTATGTTTCGCCCGTAAAGTGGTAATGCGGCAATGTGCACAACTCGATGAACTAAGCACTTTGAGTACATCCATACTGATTTCCAAAATTTCCATCAGCGCCATTCTGTATTTGTCACGGCAATGTGCACATGTGGTTAATTCTAACACTTTGAGTGAATCCACATTGGTTTCCGACGTTTCTTGTCAACGCCATCTTCGGAAAGCAATGTGGATTGACTCAAAGTGCTTACTTCATCGAGTTGTGCACATTGCCGCATTACCAGTTTGTGGGCGAAACATAATGAATGGTGCTGACAAGAAACTTTGGAAAACAATGTGGATTCACTCTAAATACTTATTTCACCGAATAGTGCACCTTGCCACGTTACCCGGTGGCGGGCGAATAATACTGAATGGCGCTAACAAGCAAATTTGAAAACCAATATGGATTTATTCAAAATGAATGAATGCCGCTGTCAGAAACTTTGGCAAACAATGTGGATTCACTCAAAGTGTTAGATTCATCGAGATGTGCACATTGCCTTGGCAAATTTAGAATGACGCTTTGGAAACTTTGGAAATCAGTATGGATGTACTCAAAATGCATCCTCCATCGAGTTGTGCACATTGCCGCATGACCAGTTCATGGGCGAACCATGATGAATGCCGCTGACAGAACCTTTGGAAATCAATGTGGCTGCACTCACAATGCTTAAATCATCGAATTGTACACTTTGCCTCATTACCCGATGGTAATAATGTAACTGAATGGCGCTGTTTGGATGTACTCAAAATGCTTCGTCCATCGCGTTGTGCTTATTGCCGCATTACCACTTTACGGGCGAAACATAATGAATGGTGCTGACAAGAAACTTTGGAAATCAGTGTGGATTCACTCTAAAAGCTTAATTGAACGAGTTATTCACAATGCCTCATTACCATATGGAGGGCGAATAATACCGAATGGCGTTGACAAGAAACGTCGGGAACCAATGTGGATTCACTCAAAGTGTTAGAACCATCGACATGTGCACATTGCCTTGACAAATACAGAATGGCGCTGATGGAAATTTTGGAAATTAGTATGGATGTACTCAAAGTGCTTAGTTTATCGAGTTGTGCACATTGCCGCATTACAAGTTTGTGGGCGAAAGATAATGAATGATGCTGACAAGACACCTTGGAAAACAATGTGGATTCAGTCAAAATGCTGAATTCATAGAATTGTGCCCATTGTCGCATTACCCGATGGTGGGCGAATAATACTGATTGGAGCAGAAAAGAAAATTTGAAAACCAATTTGGATTTACTCAAAATGAATGAATGCCGCTGACAGATACTTTTCAAAACAATGTGGATTCACTCAAAGTGCTAACTTCATCGAGATGTGCACATTGCCTTGGCAAATTTAGAATGGCGCTGATGGTAACTTTGGAAATCAGTATGGGTGTACTGAAAATGCATACTCCATCGACTTTGCACATTGCCGCCTTACCAGTTTATGGCCGAAACATAATGAATGGTGCTTACCAGAAACTTTGGAATTTAACGTGGATTCAGACAAAATTAATCGAATGGTGCACTTCGTCGTATTACCCGATGGTGGGGGAATAATACTGAATGGCGCTGACAAGCAAATTTGAAAACCAATATGGATTTATTCAAAATGAATGAATGCCGCTAACAGAAACTTTGGAAAACAATGTGGATTCACTCAAAGTGATTATTGATAGAGTTGTGCACATTGCCTCATTACCAGATGGAGGGCGAAACATAATGAATGGTGCTGACAAATAACTTTGGAAATCAATGTGGATAAACTCAAGTTGTTTCATTGACCGAGTTGTGCACATTGCATCATCATTACCATAAGGAGGGCGAACAATACTGAACGGCTTTGACAAGAAACTACGGAAACCAATGTGGATTCACTCAAAGTGTTAGAATCATCGACATGTGCACATTGCCTTGACAAATACAGAATGGCGCTGATGGGAAGTTTGGAAATTAGTTTGGATGTACTCAAAATGCATACTCCATCGAGTTGTGCACATTTCCGCATTACGACTTCACGGGCGAAACATAATGAATGGTGCTGACAAGAATCAATGTGGATTCACTCTAAATACTTATTTCATCGAATGGTGCACTTCGCCGTATTACCCGATGGTGGGGGAATAATTCTGAATGGCGCTGACAAGCAAATTTGAAAACCAATATGGATTTATTCAAAATGAATGAATGCCGCTGCCAGAAACTTTGGAAAACAACGTGGATTCACTCAAAGTGTTAGATTCATCGAGATGTGCACATTACCTTGACAAATTTAGAATGACGCTTTGGAAACTTTGGAAATCAGTATGGATGTACTCAAAATGCATCCTCCATCGAGTTGTGCACATTGCCGCATGACCAGTTCATGGGCGAACCATGATGAATGCCGCTGACAGAACCTTTGGAAATCAATGTGGCTGCACTCACAATGCTTAAATCATCGAATTGTACACTTTGCCTCATTACCCGATGGTAATAATGTAACTGAATGGCGCTGTTTGGATGTACTCAAAATGCTTCGTCCATCGCGTTGTGCTTATTGCCGCATTACCACTTTACGGGCGCAACATAATGAATGGTGCTGACAAGAAACTTTGGAAATCAGTGTGGATTCACTCTTAAAAGCTTAATTGAACGAGTTATTCACAATGCCTCATTACCATATGGAGGGCGAATAATACCGAATGGCGTTGACAAGAAACGTCGGGAACCAATGTGGATTCACTCAAAGTGTTAGAACCATCGACATGTGCACATTGCCTTGACAAATACAGAATGGCGCTGATGGAAATTTTGGAAATTAGTATGGATGTACTCAAAGTGCTTAGTTTATCGAGTTGTGCACATTGCCGCATTACAAGTTTGTGGGCGAAAGATAATGAATGATGCTGACAAGACACCTTGGAAAACAATGTGGATTCAGTCAAAATGCTGAATTCATAGAATTGTGCCCATTGTCGCATTACCCGATGGTGGGCGAATAATACTGATTGGAGCAGAAAAGAAAATTTGAAAACCAATTTGGATTTACTCAAAATGAATGAATGCCGCTGACAGATACTTTTCAAAACAATGTGGATTCACTCAAAGTGCTAACTTCATCGAGATGTGCACATTGCCTTGGCAAATTTAGAATGGCGCTGATGGTAACTTTGGAAATCAGTATGGGTGTACTGAAAATGCATACTCCATCGACTTTGCACATTGCCGCCTTACCAGTTTATGGCCGAAACATAATGAATGGTGCTTACCAGAAACTTTGGAATTTAATGTGGATTCAGACAAAATTCATCGAATGGTGCACTTCGCCGTATTACCCGATGGTGGGGGAATAGTTCTGAATGGCGCTGACAAGCAAATTTGAAAACCAATATGGATTTATTCAAAATGAATGAATGCCGCTAACAGAAACTTTGGAAAACAATGTGGATTCACTCAAAGTGATTATTGATAGAGTTGTGCACATTGCCTCATTACCAGATGGAGGGCGAAACATAATGAATGGTGCTGACAAATAACTTTGGAAATCAATGTGGATAAACTCAAGTTGTTTCATTGACCGAGTTGTGCACATTGCATCATCATTACCATAAGGAGGGCGAACAATACTGAACGGCTTTGACAAGAAACTACGGAAACCAATGTGGATTCACTCAAAGTGTTAGAATCATCGACATGTGCACATTGCCTTGACAAATACAGAATGGCGCTGATGGGAAGTTTGGAAATTAGTTTGGATGTACTCAAAATGCATACTCCATCGAGTTGTGCACATTTCCGCATTACGACTTCACGGGCGAAACATAATGAATGGTGCTGACAAGAATCAATGTGGATTCACTCTAAATACTTATTTCATCGAATGGTGCACTTCGCCGTATTACCCGATGGTGGGGGAATAATTCTGAATGGCGCTGACAAGCAAATTTGAAAACCAATATGGATTTATTCAAAATGAATGAATGCCGCTGCCAGAAACTTTGGAAAACAACGTGGATTCACTCAAAGTGTTAGATTCATCGAGATGTGCACATTACCTTGACAAATTTAGAATGACGCTTTGGAAACTTTGGAAATCAGTATGGATGTACTCAAAATGCATCCTCCATCGAGTTGTGCACATTGCCGCATGATCAGTTCATGGGCGAACCATGATGAATGGTGCTTACCAGAAACTTTGGAATTTAATGTATATTCAGACAAAATGCTTAATTCATCGAATTGTGCACTTCGCCGTATTACCCGGTGGCGGGCGAATAATACTGAATGGCGCTAACAAGCAAATTTGAAAACCAATATGGATTTATTCAAAATGAATGAATGCCGCTGACAAGAAACTTCGGAATCCAATGTGGATTCACTCAAAGTGCTTACTTCATCGAGTTGTGCACATTGCCGCATTACCAGTTTATGGGCGAAACATAATGAATGATGCTGACAAGAAACTAAGTATATTAAGTATTTAGAGTGAATCCGCATTGATTTCCAAAGTTTCTTGTCAGCACCATTCATTATGTTTCGCCCGTAAAGTGGTAATGCGGCAATGTGCACAACTCGATGAACTAAGCACTTTGAGTACATCCATACTGATTTCCAAAATTTCCATCAGCGCCATTCTGTATTTGTCACGGCAATGTGCACATGTGGTTAATTCTAACACTTTGAGTGAATCCACATTGGTTTCCGACGTTTCTTGTCAACGCCATCTTCGGAAAGCAATGTGGATTCACTCAAAGTGCTTACTTCATCGAGTTGTGCACATTGCCGCATTACCAGTTTGTGGGCGAAACATAATGAATGGTGCTGACAAGAAACTTTGGAAAACAATGTGGATTCAGTCAAAATGCTGAATTCATAGAATTGTGCCCATTGTCGCATTACCCGATGGTGGGCGAATAATACTGATTGGCGCAGAAAAGAAAATTGGAAAACCAATTTGGATTTACTCAAAATGAATGAATGCCGCTGACAGATACTTTGGAAAACAATGTGGATTCACTCAAAGTGCTAACTTCATCGAGATGTGCACATTGCCTTGGCAAATTTAGAATGGCGCTGATGGTAACTTTGGAAATCAGTATGGATGTACTGAAAATGCATACTCCATCGACTTTGCACATTGCCGCCTTACCAGTTTATGGCCGAAACATAATGAATGGTGCTTACCAGAAACTTTGGAATTTAACGTGGATTCAGACAAAATTAATCGAATGGTGCGCTTCGTCGTATTACCCGATGGTGGGGGAATAATACTGAATGGCGCTGACAAGCAAATTTGAAAACCAATATGGATTTATTCAAAATGAATGAATGCCGCTAACAGAAACTTTGGAAAACACTGTGGATTCACTCAAAGTGATTATTGATAGAGTTGTGCACATTGCCTCATTACCAGATGGAGGGCGAAACATAATGAATGGTGCTGACAAATAACTTTGGAAATCAATGTGGATAAACTCAAGTTGTTTCATTGACCGAGTTGTGCACATTGCATCATCATTACCATAAGGAGGGCGAACAATACTGAACGGCTTTGACAAGAAACTACGGAAACCAATGTGGATTCACTCAAAGTGTTAGAATCATCGACATGTGCACATTGCCTTGACAAATACAGAATGGCGCTGATGGGAAGTTTGGAAATTAGTTTGGATGTACTCAAAATGCATACTCCATCGAGTTGTGCACATTTCCGCATTACGACTTCACGGGCGAAACATAATGAATGGTGCTGACAAGAATCAATGTGGATTCACTCTAAATACTTATTTCATCGAATGGTGCACTTCGCCGTATTACCCGATGGTGGGGGAATAGTTCTGAATGGCGCTGACAAGCAAATTTGAAAACCAATTTGGATTTATTCAAAATGAATGAATGCCGCTAACAGAAACTTTGGAAAACAATGTGGATTCACTCAAAGTGATTATTGATAGAGTTGTGCACATTGCCTCATTACCAGATGGAGGGCGAAACATAATGAATGGTGCTGACAAATAACTTTGGAAATCAATGTGGATAAACTCAAGTTGTTTCATTGACCGAGTTGTGCACATTGCATCATCATTACCATAAGGAGGGCGAACAATACTGAACGGCTTTGACAAGAAACTACGGAAACCAATGTGGATTCACTCAAAGTGTTAGAATCATCGACATGTGCACATTGCCTTGACAAATACAGAATGGCGCTGATGGGAAGTTTGGAAATTAGTTTGGATGTACTCAAAATGCATACTCCATCGAGTTGTGCACATTTCCGCATTACGACTTCACGGGCGAAACATAATGAATGGTGCTGACAAGAATCAATGTGGATTCACTCTAAATACTTATTTCATCGAATGGTGCACTTCGCCGTATTACCCGATGGTGGGGGAATAATTCTGAATGGCGCTGACAAGCAAATTTGAAAACCAATATGGATTTATTCAAAATGAATGAATGCCGCTGCCAGAAACTTTGGAAAACAACGTGGATTCACTCAAAGTCTTAGATTCATCGAGATGTGCACATTACCTTGACAAATTTAGAATGACGCTTTGGAAACTTTGGAAATCAGTATGGATGTACTCAAAATGCATCCTCCATCGAGTTGTGCACATTGCCGCATGATCAGTTCATGGGCGAACCATGATGAATGGTGCTTACCAGAAACTTTGGAATTTAATGTATATTCAGACAAAATGCTTAATTCATCGAATTGTGCACTTCGCCGTATTACCCGGTGGCGGGCGAATAATACTGAATGGCGCTAACAAGCAAATTTGAAAACCAATATGGATTTATTCAAAATGAATGAATGCCGCTGACAAGAAACTTCGGAATCCAATGTGGATTCACTCAAAGTGCTTACTTCATCGAGTTGTGCACATTGCCGCATTACCAGTTTATGGGCGAAACATAATGAATGATGCTGACAAGAAACTAAGTATATTAAGTATTTAGAGTGAATCCGCATTGATTTCCAAAGTTTCTTGTCAGCACCATTCATTATGTTTCGCCCGTAAAGTGGTAATGCGGCAATGTGCACAACTCGATGAACTAAGCACTTTGAGTACATCCATACTGATTTCCAAAATTTCCATCAGCGCCATTCTGTATTTGTCACGGCAATGTGCACATGTGGTTAATTCTAACACTTTGAGTGAATCCACATTGGTTTCCGACGTTTCTTGTCAACGCCATCTTCGGAAAGCAATGTGGATTCACTCAAAGTGCTTACTTCATCGAGTTGTGCACATTGCCGCATTACCAGTTTGTGGGCGAAACATAATGAATGGTGCTGACAAGAAACTTTGGAAAACAATGTGGATTCACTCTAAATACTTATTTCACCGAATAGTGCACATTGCCACGTTACCCGGTGGCGGGCGAATAATACTGAATGGCGCTAACAAGCAAATTTGAAAACCAATATGGATTTATTCAAAATGAATGAATGCCGCTGTCAGAAACTTTGGAAAACAATGTGGATTCACTCAAAGTGTTAGATTCATCGAGATGTGCTCATTGCCTTGGCAAATTTAGAATGACGCTTTGGAAACTTTGGAAATCAGTATGGATGTCCTCAAAATGCATCCTCCATCGAGTTGTGCACATTGCCGCATGACCAGTTCATGGGCGAACCATGATGAATGCCGCTGACAGAAACTTTGGAAATCAATGTGGCTGCACTCACAATGCTTAAATCATCGAATTGTACACTTTGCCTCTTTACCCGATGGTAATAATGTAACTGAATGGCGCTGTTTGGATGTACTCAAAATGCTTCGTCCATCGCGTTGTTCTTATTGCCGCATTACCACTTTACGGGCGAAACATAATGAATGGTGCTGACAAGAAACTTTGGAAATCAGTGTGGATTCACTCTAAAAGCTTAATTGAACGAGTTATTCACAATGCCTCATTACCATATGGAGGGCGAATAATACCGAATGGCGTTGACAAGAAACGTCGGGAACCAATGTGGATTCACTCAAAGTGTTAGAACCATCGACATGTGCACATTGCCTTGACAAATACAGAATGGCGCTGATGGAAATTTTGGAAATTAGTATGGATGTACTCAAAGTGCTTAGTTTATCGAGTTGTGCACATTGCCGCATTACAAGTTTGTGGGCGAAAGATAATGAATGATGCTGACAAGACACCTTGGAAAACAATGTGGATTCAGTCAAAATGCTGAATTCATAGAATTGTGCCCATTGTCGCATTACCCGATGGTGGGCGAATAATACTGATTGGCGCAGAAAAGAAAATTGGAAACCCAATTTGGATTTACTCAAAATGAATGAATGCCGCTGACAGATACTTTGGAAAACAATGTGGATTCACTCAAAGTGCTAACTTCATCGAGATGTGCACATTGCCTTGGCAAATTTAGAATGGCGCTGATGGTAACTTTGGAAATCAGTATGGGTGTACTGAAAATGCATACTCCATCGACTCTGCACATTGCCGCCTTACCAGTTTATGGCCGAAACATAATGAATGGTGCTTACCAGAAACTTTGGAATTTAATGTGGATTCAGACAAAATTCATCGAATGGTGCACTTCGCCGTATTACCCGATGGTGGGGGAATAGTTCTGAATGGCGCTGACAAGCAAATTTGAAAACCAATATGGATTTATTCAAAATGAATGAATGCCGCTAACAGAAACTTTGGAAAACAATGTGGATTCACTCAAAGTGATTATTGATAGAGTTGTGCACATTGCCTCATTACCAGATGGAGGGCGAAACATAATGAATGGTGCTGACAAATAACTTTGGAAATCAATGTGGATAAACTCAAGTTGTTTCATTGACCGAGTTGTGCACATTGCATCATCATTACCATAAGGAGGGCGAACAATACTGAACGGCTTTGACAAGAAACTACGGAAACCAATGTGGATTCACTCAAAGTGTTAGAATCATCGACATGTGCACATTGCCTTGACAAATACAGAATGGCGCTGATGGGAAGTTTGGAAATTAGTTTGGATGTACTCAAAATGCATACTCCATCGAGTTGTGCACATTTCCGCATTACGACTTCACGGGCGAAACATAATGAATGGTGCTGACAAGAATCAATGTGGATTCACTCTAAATACTTATTTCACCGAATAGTGCACATTGCCACGTTACCCGGTGGCGGGCGAATAGTACTGAATGGCGCTAACAAGCAAATTTGAAAACCAATATGGATTTATTCAAAATGAATGAATGCCGCTGCCAGAAACTTTGGAAAACAACGTGGATTCACTCAAAGTGTTAGATTCATCGAGATGTGCACATTCCCTTGACAAATTTAGAATGACGCTTTGGAAACTTTGGAAATCAGGATGGATGCACTCAAAATGCATCCTCCATCGAGTTGTGCACATTGCCGCATGACCAGTTCATGGGCGAACCATGATGAATGGTGCTGACAAGAAACTTTGGAAATCAATGTGGCTTCACTCACAATGCTTAATTCATCGAATTGTACACTTTACCTCATCACGCGATGGTAATAAGGTAACTGAATGGCGCTGACAGGAAAATTTGGAAACCAATGTGGATTCAATCAAAGTGTTTCCTTCATCGAGATGTGCACATTGCCTTGACAAATACAGAATGGCGCTGATGGAAACTTTGGAAATCAGTATGGATGTACTCAAAATGCATGCTCCATCGAGTTGTGCTTCTTGCCGCATTACCAGTTCATGGGCGTACCATGATGAATGGTGCTGACAATAAACTTCGGAAATCAATGTGGATTCACTCGAAATGCTTAATTGATCGAGTTGTTCACATTGCCTCATTACCATATGGAGGGCGAATATTACTGAATGGCGTTGACAAGAAACTTCGGAAACCAATGTGGATTCACTCAAAGTGCTTCCTTCATCGAGTTGTGCACATTGCCGCATTACCACTTTCCGGGCGAAACATAATGAATGATGCTGACAAGACACCTTGGAAAACAATGTGGATTCAGTCAAAATGCTGAATTCATAGAATTGTGCCCATTGTCGCATTACCCGATGGTGGGCGAATAGTACTGAATGGCGCTGACAAGCAAATCTGCAAACCATTTGGGTTTTACTCAAAATGAATGAATGCAGCTGACAGAAACTTTGGAAAACAGTGTGGATTCACTCAAAGTGCTAACTTCATCGAGATGTGCACTTTGCCTTGGCAAGTTTACAATGGCGCTGATGGAAACTTTGGAAATCAGTCTGGATGTACTCAAGATGCATACTCCATCGAGATGTGCACTTTGCCTTGGCAAGTTTACAATGGCGCAAATGGAATCTTTGGAAATCAGTCTGGATGTACTCAAAATGCATACTCCATCGAGTTTGCACATTGCCGCCTTACCAGTTTATGGGCGAAACATAATGAATGGTGCTTACCAGAAACTTTGGAATTTAATGTGTATTCAGACAAGTTGCTTAATTCATCGAATTGTGCACTTCGCCGTATTACCCGAAGGGGGGGAAATAATACTGAATGGCGCTGACAAGCAAATTTGAATACCAATATGGATTTATTCAAAATGAATGAATGCCGCTGACAAGAAACTTCGGAATCCAATGTGGATTCACTCAAAGTGCTTACTTCATCGAGTTGTGCACATTGCCGCATTACCAGTTTATGGGCGAAACATAATGAATGATGCTGGCAAGAAACTAAGTATATTAAGTATTTAGAGTGAATCCGCATTGATTTCCAAAGTTTCTTGTCAGCACCATTCATTATGTTTCGCCCGTAAAGTGGTAATGCGGCAATGTGCACAACTCGATGAACTAAGCACTTTGAGTACATCCATACTGATTTCCAAGATTTCCATCAGCGCCATTCTGTATTTGTCACGGCAATGTGCACATGTGGTTAATTCTAACACTTTGAGTGAATCCACGTTGGTTTCCGACGTTTCTTGTCAACGCCATCTTCGGAAAGCAATGTGGATTCACTCAAAGTGCTTACTTCATCGAGTTGTGCACATTGCCGCATTACCAGTTTGTGGGCGAAACATAATGAATGGTGCTGACAAGAAACTTTGGAAAACAATGTGGATTCAGTCAAAATGCTGAATTCATAGAATTGTGCCCATTGTCGCATTACCCGATGGTGGGCGAATAATACTGATTGGCGCAGAAAAGAAAATTGGAAAACCAATTTGGATTTACTCAAAATGAATGAATGCCGCTGACAGATACTTTGGAAAACAATGTGTGTTCACTCAAAGTGCTTACTTCATCGAGTTGTGCACATTGCCGCATTACCACTATACGGGCGAAACATAATGAATGTTGCTGACAAGAAACTTTGGAAATCAATGTGGATTGAGTCAAAATGCTGAATTCAGCGAATTGTTCCCATTGCCGCATTACGCGATGGTGGGTGAATAATACTGAATGGCGCTGACAAGCAAATCTGAAAACCATTTTGGATTTACTCAATGTTGTGCACATTTCCGCATTACGACTTCACGGGCGAAACATAATGAATGGTGCTGACAAGAAACCATCCAATCCAATGCACTCCATTCCAAACCAATCCAAGCCAATCCAATCCAATCCAATCCAATGCAATCTCAGGAACGGCATCCAATCGCATCCAATTCAATCCAATCAAATCCAATCAAATGAACGGCACCCAGTCCAATCCAATCCAAGCTAATCCAATCCTATCCAATCCACTCCAATCCAAGTCACGGCATCCAACCCAATCCAATCCAATCCACACCAATCCAAGTAACGGCATCAAACCCAATCCAATCCAATCCAATCCAATCCAATCCAAGGAACGGCATCCAATCCAATCCAATCCAATCCAATCCAATCCAATCCAAGTAACGGCATTCAATACAGTCCAATCCAATGCAATCCATTCCAATCCAATCCAATCCAATCCAATCCAATCTAAGGAACGGCATCCAATCGCATCCAATTCAATCCAATCAAATCCAATCCAATGAACGGCACCCAGTCCAATCCAATCCAATCTAATCCAATCCTATCCAATCCAATCCAATCCAAGTAACGGCATCCAACCCAATCCAATCCAAACCAATCCTATCCAATCCGATCCAAGAAACGCCATCGAATCCAATCCAATACATCCAATCCAATCCGATCCAATCCAATCCAATCCAATCGCATCCAATACAATCCAATCCATGGAACGGCATCCAATCCAATCCAATCCAATCCAAGCCGATCCAATCAAATCCAAGGAACGGCATCAAATCAAATCCAATCCAATGCAATCCATTCCAATCCAATCCAATCCAATCCAATCCAATCCAATCTAAGGAACGGCATCCAATCCAATCCAATCCAATCCAAGTAACGGCATTCAATACAATCCAATCCAATGCAATCCATTCCAATCCAAACCAATCCAATCCAATCCAATCTAAGGAACGGCATCCAATCCAATCCAAGCCAATCCAACCCAGTCCAAGCCAATCTAAGGAACGGCATCCAATAGCATCCAATTCAATCCAATCATATCCAATCCAATGAACGGCACCCAGTCCAATCCAACCAAGCTAATCCAATCCTATCCAATCCAATCCACTCCAATCCAGGTAACGGCATCCAACCCAATCCAATCCAATCCAAACCAATCCAAGTAACGGCATCCAACCCAATCCAATCCAATCCAATCCAATCCAATCCAATCTAATAAACGGCATCCAATCCAATCCAATCCAATGAAATCCATTCCAATCCAATCCAATCTAAGGAACGGCATTCAAGCGCATCCAATCCAATCAAATCCAATCCAATGAACGGCACCCAATCGAATCCAATCCAATCTAATCCAATCCTATCCAATCCAACGCAATCCAATCCAACGAACGGCATCCAACCCAATCCAATCCAAACCAAACCACTCCTATCCAATCCAATCAAATCAATTCCAATTCAAGGAAAGGCATCCAATGCAATCCAATCCAATCAAATCAAATCCATCCAATCAAAGGAAAGGCATCCAGTCGAATCCAATCCAATTCAATCCATGGAACGGCATCCAATCCAATCCAACCCAATCCTATCCAATCCAAGCCAATCTATTCCAAACCAAGGAAGGGAATCAACTCCAATCCAATCCAATCCAATCCAATACAATCCAATACAATGCAATCGAACCCAAGGAACGGCATCCAATCCAACCCAATCCAATGCAATCCATTCCAATCCAATCCAATCAAATCCAATCGAAGTAACGGCATCCAATCGCATCCAATTCAATCCAATCAAATCCAATTCAATGAACGGCACCCAGTCCAATCCAATCCAATCTAATCCAATCCTATCCAATCCAATCCAATCCAAGTAACGGCATCCAACCCAATCCAATCCAATCCAAACCGATCCTATCCAATCCGATCCAAGGAACGCCATCGAATCCAATCCAATCCAATCCAATACATCCAATCCAATCCGATCCAATCCAATCCAATCCAATCTAATCCAATACAATCCAATCCATGGAACGGCATCCAATCCAATCCAATCCAAGCCTATCCAATCAAATCCAAGGAACGGCATCAAATCAAATCCAATCCAATGCAATCCATTCCAATCCAATCCAATCCAATCCAATCTAAGGAACGGCATCCAATCCAATCCAAGCCAATCCAATCCAATCCAAGCCAATCTAAGGAACGGCATCCAATCGCATCCAATTCAATACAATCCAAGCCAATCCAATCTAATCAATTCCAACCCAAGGAAAGGCATCCAATCCAATCCAATCCAATCCAAGCAAATCCATCCAATCAAAGGAAAGGCATCCAATCCTATCCAATCGAATCCAAACATGGAACGGCATCCAATCCAATCCAATACAACCCAATCCAATCCAATCCAAGCCAATCTATTCCAAACCAAGGAGCGGTATCAACTCCCATGCAAACCAATCCAATTCAATACAACGCAATGCAACCCAAGGAACGGCATCCAATCCAATCAAATCCAATGAAATCCATTCCAATCCAATCCAATCCAATCTAAGGAACGGCATCCAATCGCATCCAATCCAATCAAATCCAATCCAATGAACGGCACCCAATCGAACCCAATCCAATCTAATCCAATCCTATCCAATCCACTGCAATCCAATCCAACGAACGGCATCCAACCCAATCCAATCCAAACCAAACCAATCCTATCCAATCCAATCCAATCAATTCCAATTCAAGGAAAGGCATCCAATCCAATCCAATCCAATCCAAGCAAATCCATCCAATCAAAGGAAAGGCATCCAATCCAATCCAATCCAATCCAAGCAAATCCATCCAATCAAAGGAAAGGCATCCAATCCAATCCAATCCATGGAACGGCATCCAAACCAATCCTATCCAATCCGATCCAAGGAACACCATCGAATCCAATCCAATCCAATCCAATACATCCAATCCAATCCGATCCAATCCAATCCAATCCAATCCAATACAATCCAATCCACGGAACGGCATCCAATCCAATCCAATGCAATCCAATCCAAGCCTATCCAATCAAATCCAAGGAACGGCATCAAATCAAATCCAATTCAATGCAATCCATTCCAATTCAATCCAATCCAATGCAATGCATTCCAATCCAATCCAATCTAAGGAACGGAATCCAATCCAATCCAATCTAAGGAAAGCCATCCAATCCAATGCACTCCATTCCAATCCAATCCAATCCAATCCAATACAATCCAATCCAATCCAATCCAATCCAATGCAATCCAAGGAACGGCATCCAACCCAATCCAATCCAATCCAAACCAATCCTATCCAATCCGATCCAAGGAACGCCATCGAATCCAATCCAATACATCCAATGCAATCCGATCCAATCCAACCCGATCCAATCCAATCCAAACCAATCTATTCCAAACCAAGGAGCGGTATCAACTCCCATCCAAACCAATCCAATTGAATACAACGCAATCCAACCCAAGGAACGGCATCCAATCCAATCCAATCCAATGAAATCCATTCCAATCCAGTCCAATCCAATCTAAGGAACGGCATTCATTCGCATCCAATCCAATCAAATCCAATCCAATGAACGGCACCCAATCGAATCCAATCCAATCTAATCCAATCCAATCCTACCCAATCCAATGCAATCCAATCCAAAGAACGGCATCCAATCCAAACCAAACCAATCCTATTCAATCCAATCCAATCAATTCCAATTCAAGGAAAGGCATCCAATACAATCCAATCCAATCCATGGAACGGCATCCAATCCAATCCAATACAACCCAATCCTATCCAATCCTAGCCAATCTATTCCAAACCAAGGAACGGAATCAACTCAAATCCAATCCAATCCAATCCAATCCAATCCAATCCAATCCAATACAATACAATGCAATCCAACCCAATGAACGGCACCCAGTCCAATCCAATCTAATCCAATCCTATCCAATCCAATCCAATCCAAGTAACGGCATCCAACCCAATCCAATCCAATCCAAACCAATCCTATCCAATCCGATCCAAGGAACGCCAACGAATCCAATCCAATAGATCCAATCCAATCCGATCCAATCCAATCCAATCCAATCGAATCCAATACAATCCAATCCATGGAACGGCATCCAATCCAATCCAATCCAATCCAAGCCTATCCAATCAAATCCAAGGAACGGCATCAAATCAAATCCAATCCAATGCAATCCATTCCAATCCAATCCAATCCAATCCAATCCAATCCAACCTAAGGAACGGCATCCAATCCAATCCAATCCAAGTAACGGCATTCAATACAATCCAATCCAATGCAATCCATTCCAATCCAATCCAATCCAATCCAATCTAAGGAACGGCATCCAATCCAATCCAAGCCAATCCAATCCAGTCCAAGCCAATCTAAGGAACGGCATCCAATCGCATCCAATTCAATCCAATCAAATCCAATTCAATGAACGGCACCCAGTCCAATCCAATCCAAGCTAATCCAATCCTATCCAATCCAATCCACTCCAATCCAGGTAACGGCATCCAACCCAATCCAATCCAATCCAAACCAATCCAAGTAACGGCATCCAACCCAATCCAATCCATTCCAATCCAATCCAATCGAATCTAATCAACGGCATCCAATCCAATCCAATCCAATCCAATCCAAGTAACGGCATTCAATACAATCCAATCCAATGCAATCCATTCCAATCCAATCCAATCCAATCCAATCCAATCTAAGGAACGGCATCCAATCCAATCCAAGCCAATCCAATCCAGTCCAAGCCAATCTAAGGAACGGCATCCAATCGCATCCAATTTAATCCAATCAAATCCAATCCAATGAACGGCACCCAGTCCAATCCACCCAAGCTAATCCAATCCTATCCAATCCAATCCACTCCAATCCAAGTAACGGCATCCAACCCAATCCAATCCAATCTAAACCAATCCTATCCAATCCAATCCAAGGAACGCCATCGAATCGAATCCAATCCAATCCAATACATCCAATCCAATCCGATCCAATCCAATCCAATCAAATCCAATCCAATTCAATCCAATCCATGGAACGGCATCCAATCCAATCCAATCCAATCTAAGGAACGGAATCCAATCCAATCCAACCCAATCCTATCCAATCCAAGCCAATCTATTCCAAACCAAGGAAGGGAATCAACTCCAATCCAATCCAATCCAATCCAATACAATCCAATACAATGCAATCGAACCCAAGGAACGGCATCCAATCCAACCCAATCCAATGCAATCCATTCCAATCCAATCCAATCAAATCCAATCGAAGTAACGGCATCCAATCGCATCCAATTCAATCCAATCAAATCCAATTCAATGAACGGCACCCAGTCCAATCCAATCCAATCTAATCCAATCCTATCCAATCCAATCCAATCCAAGTAACGGCATCCAACCCAATCCAATCCAATCCAAACCGATCCTATCCAATCCGATCCAAGGAACGCCATCGAATCCAATCCAATCCAATCCAATACATCCAATCCAATCCGATCCAATCCAATCCAATCCAATCTAATCCAATACAATCCAATCCATGGAACGGCATCCAATCCAATCCAATCCAATCCAAGCCTATCCAATCAAATCCAAGGAACGGCATCAAATCAAATCCAATCCAATGCAATCCATTCCAATCCAATCCAATCCAATCCAATCCAATCTAAGGAACGGCATCCAATCCAATCCAAGCCAATCCAATCCAATCCAAGCCAATCTAAGGAACGGCATCCAATCGCATCCAATTCAATACAATCCAAGCCAATCCAATCTAATCAATTCCAACCCAAGGAAAGGCATCCAATCCAATCCAATCCAATCCAATCCAAGCAAATCCATCCAATCAAAGGAAAGGCATCCAATCCTATCCAATCGAATCCAACCATGGAACGGCATCCAATCCAATCCAATACAACCCAATCCAATCCAATCAAAGCCAATCTATTCCAAACCAAGGAGCGGTATCAACTCCCATGCAAACCAATCCAATTCAATACAACGCAATGCAACCCAAGGAACGGCATCCAATCCAATCAAATCCAATGAAATCCATTCCAATCCAATCCAATCCAATCTAAGGAACGGCATCCAATCGCATCCAATCCAATCAAATCCAATCCAATGAACGGCACCCAATCGAACCCAATCCAATCTAATCCAATCCTATCCAATCCACTGCAATCCAATCCAACGAACGGCATCCAACCCAATCCAATCCAAACCAAACCAATCCTATCCAATCCAATCCAATCAATTCCAATTCAAGGAAAGGCATCCAATCCAATCCAATCCATGGAACGGCATCCAAACCAATCCTATCCAATCCGATCCAAGGAACACCATCGAATCCAATCCAATCCAATCCAATACATCCAATCCAATCCGATCCAATCCAATCCAATCCAATCCAATACAATACAATCCAATCCACGGAACGGCATCCAATCCAATCCAATGCAATCCAATCCAAGCCGATCCAATCAAATCCAAGGAACGGCATCAAATCAAATCCAATTCAATGCAATCCATTCCAATTCAATCCAATCCAATGCAACGCATTCCAATCCAATCCAATGCAATCCAATCTAAGGAACGGAATCCAATCCAATCCAATCTAAGGAAAGCCATCCAATCCAATGCACTCCATTCCAATCCAATCCAATCCAATCCAATACAATACAATCCAATCCAATCCAATCCAATGCAATCCAAGGAACGGCATCCAACCCAATCCAATCCAATCCAATCCAAACCACTCCTATCCAATCCGATCCAAGGAACGCCATCGAATCCAATCGAATCCAATCCAATACATCCAATGCAATCCGATCCAATCCAACCCGATCCAATCCAATCCAAACCAATCTATTCCAAACCAAGGAGCGGTATCAACTCCCATCCAAACCAATCCAATTGAATACAACGCAATCCAACCCAAGGAACGGCATCCAATCCAATCCAATCCAATGAAATCCATTCCAATCCAGTCCAATCCAATCTAAGGAACGGCATTCATTCGCATCCAATCCAATCAAATCCAATCCAATGAACGGCACCCAATCGAATCCAATCTAATCCAATCCAATCCTACCCAATCCAATGCAATCCAATCCAAAGAACGGCATCCAATCCAAACCAAACCAATCCTATTGAATCCAATCCAATCAATTCCAATTCAAGGAAAGGCATCCAATACAATCCAATCCAATCCATGGAACGGCATCCAATCCAATCCAATACAACCCAATCCTATCCAATCCTAGCCAATCTATTCCAAACCAAGGAACGGAATCAACTCAAATCCAATCCAATCCAATCCAATCCAATACAATGCAATCCAACCCAATGAACGGCACCCAGTCCAATCCAATCCAATCTAATCCAATCCTATCCAATCCAATCCAAGTAACGGCATCCAACCCAATCCAATCCAATCCAAACCAATCCTATCCAATCCGATCCAAGGAACGCCAACGAATCCAATCCAATACATCCAATCCAATCCGATCCAATCCAATCCAATCCAATCGAATCCAATACAATCCAATCCATGGAACGGCATCCAATCCAATCCAATCCAATCCAAGCCTATCCAATCAAATCCAAGGAACGGCATCAAATCAAATCCAATCCAATGCAATCCATTCACGGTAACACAGTGGTTAGCACTGCTGCTTCACAGCTCCAGGGTCCCGGGTTCGATTCCCGGCTCGGGTCACTGTCTGTGTGGAGTTTGCACATTCTCCTCGTGTCTGCGTGGGTTTCCTCCGGGTGCTCCGGTTTCCTCCCACAGTCCAAAGATGTGCGGGTTAGGTTGATTGGCCAGGTTAAAAATTGCCCTTAGAGTCCTGAGATGCGTAGGTTAGAGGGATTAGTGGGTAAAATATGTGGGGGTAGGGCCTGGGTGGGATTGTGGTCGGTGCAGACTCGATGGGCCGAATGGCCTCCTTCTGCACTGTAGGGTTTCTATGATTCTATGATTCCAATCCAATCCAATCCAATCCAATCCAATCCAACCTAAGGAACGGCAACCAATCCAATCCAATCCAAGTAACGGCATTCAATACAATCCAATCCAATGCAATCCATTCCAATCCAATCCAATCCAATCCAATCTAAGGAACGGCATTCAATACAATCCAATCCAATGCAATCCATTCCAATCCAATCCAATCCAATCCAATCTAAGGAACGGCATCCAATCCAATCCAAGCCAATCCAATCCAGTCCAAGCCAATCTAAGGAACGGCATCCAATCGCATCCAATTCAATCCAATCAAATCCACTTCAATGAACGGCACCCAGTCCAATCCAATCCAAGCTAATCCAATCCTATCCAATCCAATCCACTCCAATCCAGGTAACGGCATCCAACCCAATCCAATCCAATCCAAACCAATCCAAGTAACGGCATCCAACCCAATCCAATCCATTCCAATCCAATCCAATCCAATCTAATCAACGGCATCCAATCCAATCCAATCCAATCCAAGTAACGGCATTCAATACAATCCAATCCAATGCAATCCATTCCAATCCAATCCAATCCAATCCAATCTAAGGAACGGCATCCAATCCAATCCAAGCCAATCCAATCCAGTCCAAGCCAATCTAAGGAACGGCATCCAATCGCATCCAATTTAATCCAATCAAATCCAATCCAATGAACGGCACCCAGTCCAATCCAATCCAAACTAATCCAATCCTATCCAATCCAATCCACTCCAATACAAGTAACGGCATCCAACCCAATCCAATCCAATCTAAACCAATCCTATCCAATCCTATCCAAGGAACGCCATCGAATCCAATCCAATCCAATCCAATACATCCAATCCAATCCGATCCAATCCAATCCAAACAAATCCAATCCAATACAATCCAATCCATGGAACGGCATCCAATCCAATCCAATCCAATCCAATCTAAGGAACGGAATCCAATCCAATCCAAGCCAATCCTATCCAATCTAAGGAACGCCATCCAATCCAATGCACTCCATTCCAAACCAATCCAAGCCAATCCAATCCAATCCAATCCAATCCAATGCAATCCAAGGAACGGCATCCAACCCAATCCAATCCAATCCAAACCAATCCTAACCAATCCGATCCAAGGAACGGCATCGAATCCAATCCAATCCAATCCAATACATCCAATCCAATCCGATCCAATCCAACCCAATCCAATCCAATCCAAGCCAATCTATTCCAAACAATGGAGCGGTATCAACTCCCATCCAAACCAATCCAATTCAATACAACGCAATCCAACCAAAGGAATGGCATCCAATCCAATCCAATCCAATGAAATCCAATCCAATCCAATCCAATCTAAGGAACGGCATTCAATCGCATCCAATCCAATCAAATCCAATCCAAGTTCCGGGATGGCGGTCGGAACCAATGTCCGGTGTGGCGGTCGGAACCAAGATCCGGGGTGGGGTTCGGACCCAAATTCCAGGGTGGCCGTCAGAACCAAGGTCTGGGGGGGCAGTCGGAACAAGGTCCATGGTGGCGGACGGAACAAAGGTCCGGGTGGGCGGTCGGAACTAAGGTCCGGGGTAGCCTTCGGAACCAAGGTCCGGGGTGGCGGTCGGAACCGAGGTCCGAGGTGGCGGTCGGAACCAAGGTCCGGGGTGGCGGACGGAACCAAGGTCCGGGGTGGCGGTCGGAACAAGTCCGGAGTGGCGTTGGGAACCAAGGTCCGGGGTGGCATTCGGAACCAAGGTCCGGGGGGGCGGTCGGAACCAAGCTCCGGGGTGGTGGTCGGAATCAAGGTCAGGGGGGGCGGTCGGAACCAAGGTCCGGGGTGGCGGTCGGAAGCAAGGTCCGGGATGGCGATCGGAACCAAAGTCCGAGGTGGCGGTCGGAAGCAAGGTCCGGGGTGGCGGTCAGAACCCAAGGTCGGAGATGGCGGAACCAAGGTCCGGGGTGGCGGTCGGAACCAAGTTCCGGGGTGGTGGGCGAATCACGGTCCGGGGTGGCAGTCGGAACCAAGGTCCGGGGTGACGGTCGGAACCAAGGTCCGGGGTGGCGGTCAAATCAAGGTCCGGGTTGGCGGTCGGAACCTAGGTCCGAGGTGGCGGTCGAAACCAAGGTCCGGGGTGGCGGTCAGAACCCGAGGTCCGTGGTGCCGGTCGGAACCAATGTCCGGGGTGGCATTCGGAACAAATGTCCGGGGTGGCGGTCGGAACCAAGATCCGGGGTGTGGGTCTGACACAAATTCCGGGGAGGCAGTCAGAACCAAGGTCTGGGGGCCGGTCGGACCCACGGTCCATGGTTGCGGTCGGAACAAAGGGCCGGTGGGCGGTCGGAATTAAGGTCCGGGGTGGTGTTCGGAACCAAGGTCTGGGGTGGCGGTCGGAACCGCTTTCCGAGGTGGCGGTCGGAACCAAGGTCCGGGGTGGCAGTCGGAACCAATGTCCGGGGTGGCGGTCGGAACTGGTCCGGGGTGGCGGTCGGAACCAAGGTCCGGGGGGGCGGTCGGAACCAAGGTCCGGTGAGGCGTTCGGAACCAAGGTCCGGGGTGGCGGTCGGAACCAAGGTCCGGGTAGGCGGTCGGAACCAAGGTCCGAGGTGGCGGTCGTAACCAATGTCCGGGGTGGCATTCAGAACCAAGGGCCGGGGAGGCGATCGGAACCAAGGTCCAGTGTGGCGTTCGGAACCAAGGTCTGAGGTGGCACTCAGAACCCAAGGTTCGAGGTGGCGGTCGGAACCAATGTCCGGGGTGGCGGTCGGAACCAAGATCCGGGGTGACGGTCGGAACCAATGTCCGGGGTGGCGGTCGGAACCGAGGTCCGAGGTGACGGTCGGAACCAAGGTCCGGGGTGGCAGTCGGAACCAAGGTCCGGGGTGGCGGTCGGAACCGAGGTCCGAGGTGGCGGTCGGAACCAAGGTCCGGGGTGGCGGACGGAACCAAGGTCCGGGGTGGCGGTCGGAACAAGTCCGGAGTGGCGTTGGGAACCAAGGTCCGGGGTGGCATTCGGAACCAAGGTCCGGGGGGGCGGTCGGAACCAAGCTCCGGGGTGGTGGTCGGAATCAAGGTCAGGGGGGGCGGTCGGAACCAAGGTCCGGGGTGGCGGTCGGAAGCAAGGTCCGGGATGGCGATCGGAACCAAAGTCCGAGGTGGCGGTCGGAAGCAAGGTCCGGGGTGGCGGTCAGAACCCAAGGTCGGAGATGGCGGAACCAAGGTCCGGGGTGGCGGTCGGAACCAAGTTCCGGGGTGGTGGGCGAATCACGGTCCGGGGTGGCAGTCGGAACCAAGGTCCGGGGTGACGGTCGGAACCAAGGTCCGGGGTGGCGGTCAAATCAAGGTCCGGGTTGGCGGTCGGAACCTAGGTCCGAGGTGGCGGTCGAAACCAAGGTCCGGGGTGGCGGTCAGAACCTGAGGTCCGTGGTGCCGGTCGGAACCAATGTCCGGGGTGGCATTCGGAACAAATGTCCGGGGTGGCGGTCGGAACCAAGATCCGGGGTGTGGGTCTGACACAAATTCCGGGGAGGCAGTCAGAACCAAGGTCTGGGGGCCGGTCGGACCCACGGTCCATGGTTGCGGTCGGAACAAAGGGCCGGTGGGCGGTCGGAATTAAGGTCCGGGGTGGTGTTCGGAACCAAGGTCTGGGGTGGCGGTCGGAACCGCTTTCCGAGGTGGCGGTCGGAACCAAGGTCCGGGGTGGCAGTCGGAACCAATGTCCGGGGTGGCGGTCGGAACTGGTCCGGGGTGGCGGTCGGAACCAAGGTCCGGGGGGGCGGTCGGAACCAAGGTCCGGTGAGGCGTTCGGAACCAAGGTCCGGGGTGGCGGTCGGAACCAAGGTCCGGGTAGGCGGTCGGAACCAAGGTCCGAGGTGGCGGTCGTAACCAATGTCCGGGGTGGCATTCAGAACCAAGGGCCGGGGAGGCGATCGGAACCAAGGTCCAGTGTGGCGTTCGGAACCAAGGTCTGAGGTGGCACTCAGAACCCAAGGTTCGAGGTGGCGGTCGGAACCAATGTCCGGGGTGGCGTTCGGAACCAAGGTCTGGGGTGGCGGTCGGAACAGATCCGGGGTGGCGGTCGGAACGAAGGTCCGGGGTGGCGGTTGGAACCAATGTCCGGGGTGGCGGTCGGAACCAAGATCCGGGGTGGGGGTTGGACCCAAATTCCGGGTGGCGGTCGGAACCAAGGTCCATGGTGGCGCTCGGAACAATGGTCCGGGAGGGTGGTCGGAACTAAGGTCCGGGGTGGCGGTCGGAACCAAGTGCCGGGGTGGCGGGCAGAATCACGGTCCGTGGTGGCAGTCGGAACCAAGGTCCGGGGTGCCGGTCGGAACCAAGGTCCGGGGTGGCGGTCGGAACCAAGGTCCGGGTGGCGGTCGGAACAGGGTCCGGGGTGGCGGTCAGAAACAAGGTCCGGGTTGGCGGTCGGAGCCAAGGTCCGGGGTGGCCGTCGGAACCAAGGTCCGAGGTGGCGGTCGAAACCAATGTCCGGGGTGGCGGTCAGAACGCGAGGTCCGGGGTGCCGGTCGGAACCAATGTCCGGGGTGGCATTTGGAACCAAGGTCCGGGGTGGCGGTCGGAAGCAAGGTCCGGGGTGGCGGTCATAACCCAAGGTCGGAGATGGCGGTCGGAACCAATGTCCGGGGTGGCGGTTGGAACCAAGTTCCGGGGTGGTGGGCGAATCACGGTCCGGGGTGGCAGTCGGAACCAAGGTCCGGGGTGGCGCTCGGAACCCAAGGTGCGGGGTGGCGGTCCGAACCAATGTCCGTGGTGGCGGTCGGAACCAAGGTCCGAGGTGGCGGTCGGAACAAGATCCGGGGTGGCGGTTGGAACAGATCCGGGGTGGCGTTCAGAACCAAGGTCCGAGGTGGTGGTCGGAACCAAGTTCCGGGGTGGCGGTCAGAACCAAGGTCCAGGGGAGCGGTCGGAACCAAGGTCCGGGGAGGCGGTCGGAAACAACGTCCGGGGTGGCGGTCGGAACCAAGGTCCGGGTTGGCTGTAGGAACCAAGGTCCGAGGTGGTGGTCGGATCCAAGGTCAGGGTGGCGATCGGAACAGGGTCCGGGGTGGCGGTCAGAACCAAGGTCCGGGGCGGCAGACGGAACCAAGGGCCGGGGTGGCGGTCGGAACCAAGCTCCGAGGCGGCGGAAGGATCCAAGGTCCGGGGGGACGGTCGGAACTCAAGGTCCGGGGTGCCGGTCGGATCCTAGGTCCGGGATGGCGGTCGGAACCAAGATCCGGGGTGGCAATCGGAACCAAGGTCCGGGGTGGCGCTCGGAACCAACTTCCAGAGTGGCGGTCGGAACCACCGTCCGGGGGGGCGGTCAGAACCAAGGTCCGGGATGACAGTCGGAATCAAGGTCAGGGGGGGCGGTCGGAACCAAGGTCCGGGGTGGCGGTCGGAAAAAATCCGGGGTGGTGGTCGGAACGAATCCGGAGTGGCGGTTGGAACCAAGTTCCGGGGTGGCGGTCGGAACCAATGTCCGGGGTGGCGGTCGGAACCAAGATCCGGGGTGGGGTTCGGACCCAAATTCCAGGGTGGCGGTCAGAACCAAGGTCTGGGGGGGCAGTCGGAACCAAGGTCCATGGTGGCGGTCGGAACAAAGGTCTGGGTGGGCGGTCGGAACTAAG
This sequence comes from Mustelus asterias, assembly GCF_964213995.1. NCBI lineage: Eukaryota > Metazoa > Chordata > Chondrichthyes > Carcharhiniformes > Triakidae > Mustelus > Mustelus asterias. The sequence goes on along the minus strand of NC_135822.1, from coordinate 47,204,035 downwards.
GTCCGGGGTGGCGTTCGGAACCAAGGTCCGGGGTGGCGGTCGGAACCGAGGTCGGAGGTGGCGGTCGGAACCAAGGTCCGGTGTGGCGGTCGGAACCAAGGTCCGGTGTGGCGGTCGGAACACTTCCGGGGTGGCGGTTGGAACCAAGGTCCAGGGTGGCGCTCGGACCCAACTTCCAGGGTTGCGGTTGCATCCACCGTCCGGGGGGCGGTCAGAACCAAGGTCCGGGGTGACATTCGGAATCAAGGTCGGGGGGAGCGGTCGGAACCAAGGTCCAGAGTGGCGTTGGGAACCAAGGTCCGGGGTGACGTTCGGAACAAAGGTCCGTGGTGGCGGTCGGAAGCAAGGTCCGGGATGGCGGTCGGAACCAAAGTCCGAGGTGGCGGTCGGAAACAAGGTCTGGGGTGGCGGTCAGAACCCAAGGTCGGAGATGGCGGTCGGAGCCAAGGTCCGGGGTGGCGGTCGGAACCAAGTGCCGGGGTGGCGGGCGGAATCACGGTCCGTGGTGGCAGTCGGAACCAAGGTCCGGGGTGCCGATCGGAACCAAGGTCCGGGGTGGCGGTCGGAACCAAGGTCCAGGTTGGCGGTCGGAACCAAGGTCCGAGGTGGCGTTCGAAAGAATGGTCCGGGGTGACGGTCAGAACCCGAGGTCCGGGGTGCCGGTCGGAACCAATGTCCGGGGTGGCATTCGGAACCAAGGTCCGAGGTGGCTGTCGGAACCAAGGTCCGGGTGGCGATCGGAACAGGGTCCGGGGTGGCGGTCAGAACCAAGGTCCGGATTGGCGGTCGGAGCCAAGGTCCGGGGTGGCCGTCGGAACCAAGGTCCGAGGTGGCGGTCGAAACCAATGTCCGGGGTGGCGGTCAGAACACGAGGTCCGGGGTGCCGGTCGGAACCAGTGTCCGGGGTGGCATTCGGAGCCAAGGTCCGGGGTGGCGGTCAGAACCCGAGGTCCGGGGTGCCGGTCGGAACCAATGTCCGGGGTGGCATTCGGAACAAAGGTCCGGGGTGGCGGTCGGAACCAAGATCCAGGGTGTGGGTCAGACCCAAATTCCGGGGAGGCAGTCAGAACCAAGGTCTGGGGGGGTGGTCGGAACCAATGCCCATGGTTGCGGTCGGAACAAAGGGCCGGGTGGGCGGTCGGAACTAAGGTCCGGGGTGGCGTTCGGAACCAAGGTCCGGGGTGGCGGTCGGAACCGAGGTCCGAGGTGGCGGTCGGAACCAAGGTCCGGGGTGGCGGACGGAACCAAGGTCCGGGGTGGCGGTCGGAACAAGTCCGGAGTGGCGTTGGGAACCAAGGTCCGGGGTGGCATTCGGAACCAAGGTCCGGGGGGGCGGTCGGAACCAAGCTCCGGGGTGGTGGTCGGAATCAAGGTCAGGGGGGGCGGTCGGAACCAAGGTCCGGGGTGGCGGTCGGAAGCAAGGTCCGGGATGGCGATCGGAACCAAAGTCCGAGGTGGCGGTCGGAAGCAAGGTCCGGGGTGGCGGTCAGAACCCAAGGTCGGAGATGGCGGAACCAAGGTCCGGGGTGGCGGTCGGAACCAAGTTCCGGGGTGGTGGGCGAATCACGGTCCGGGGTGGCAGTCGGAACCAAGGTCCGGGGTGACGGTCGGAACCAAGGTCCGGGGTGGCGGTCAAATCAAGGTCCGGGTTGGCGGTCGGAACCTAGGTCCGAGGTGGCGGTCGAAACCAAGGTCCGGGGTGGCGGTCAGAACCCGAGGTCCGTGGTGCCGGTCGGAACCAATGTCCGGGGTGGCATTCGGAACAAATGTCCGGGGTGGCGGTCGGAACCAAGATCCGGGGTGTGGGTCTGACACAAATTCCGGGGAGGCAGTCAGAACCAAGGTCTGGGGGCCGGTCGGACCCACGGTCCGTGGTTGCGGTCGGAACAAAGGGCCGGGTGGGCGGTCGGAATTAAGGTCCGGGGTGGTGTTCGGAACCAAGGTCTGGGGTGGCGGTCGGAACCGCTTTCCGAGGTGGCGGTCGGAACCAAGGTCCGGGGTGGCAGTCGGAACCAATGTCCGGGGTGGCGGTCGGAACTGGTCCGGGGTGGCGGTCGGAACCAAGGTCCGGGGGGGCGGTCGGAACCAAGGTCCGGTGAGGCGTTCGGAACCAAGGTCCGGGGTGGCGGTCGGAACCAAGGTCCGGGTAGGCGGTCGGAACCAAGGTCCGAGGTGGCGGTCGTAACCAATGTCCGGGGTGGCATTCAGAACCAAGGGCCGGGGAGGCGATCGGAACCAAGGTCCAGTGTGGCGTTCGGAACCATGGTCTGAGGTGGCACTCAGAACCCAAGGTTCGAGGTGGCGGTCGGAACCAATGTCCGGGGTGGCGTTCGGAACCAAGGTCTGGGGTGGCGGTCGGAACAGATCCGGGGTGGCGGTCGGAACGAAGGTCCGGGGTGGCGGTCGGAACCAATGTCCGGGGTGGCGGTCGGAACCAAGATCCGGGGTGGGGGTTGGACCCAAATTCCGGGGTGGCGGTCGGAACCAAGGTCCATGGTGGCGCTCGGAACAATGGTCCGGGAGGGTGGTCGGAACTAAGGTCCGGGGTGGCGGTCGGAACCAAGTGCCGGGGTGGCGGGCAGAATCACGGTCCGTGGTGGCAGTCGGAACCAAGGTCCGGGGTGCCGGTCGGAACCAAGGTCCGGGGTGGCGGTCGGAACCAAGGTCCGGGTGGCGGTCGGAACAGGGTCCGGGGTGGCGGTCAGAAACAAGGTCCGGGTTGGCGGTCGGAGCCAAGGTCCGGGGTGGCCGTCGGAACCAAGGTCCGAGGTGGCGGTCGAAACCAATGTCCGGGGTGGCGGTCAGAACGCGAGGTCCGGGGTGCCGGTCGGAACCAATGTCCGGGGTGGCATTTGGAACCAAGGTCCGGGGTGGCGGTCGGAAGCAAGGTCCGGGGTGGCGGTCATAACCCAAGGTCGGAGATGGCGGTCGGAACCAATGTCCGGGGTGGCGGTTGGAACCAAGTTCCGGGGTGGTGGGCGAATCACGGTCCGGGGTGGCAGTCGGAACCAAGGTCCGGGGTGGCGCTCGGAACCCAAGGTGCGGGGTGGCGGTCCGAACCAATGTCCGTGGTGGCGGTCGGAACCAAGGTCCGAGGTGGCGGTCGGAACAAGATCCGGGGTGGCGGTTGGAACAGATCCGGGGTGGCGTTCAGAACCAAGGTCCGAGGTGGTGGTCGGAACCAAGTTCCGGGGTGGCGGTCAGAACCAAGGTCCAGGGGAGCGGTCGGAACCAAGGTCCGGGGAGGCGGTCGGAAACAACGTCCGGGGTGGCGGTCGGAACCAAGGTCCGGGTTGGCTGTAGGAACCAAGGTCCGAGGTGGTGGTCGGATCCAAGGTCAGGGTGGCGATCGGAACAGGGTCCGGGGTGGCGGTCAGAACCAAGGTCCGGGGCGGCAGACGGAACCAAGGGCCGGGGTGGCGGTCGGAACCAAGCTCCGAGGCGGCGGAAGGATCCAAGGTCCGGGGGGACGGTCGGAACTCAAGGTCCGGGGTGCCGGTCGGATCCTAGGTCCGGGATGGCGGTCGGAACCAAGATCCGGGGTGGCAATCGGAACCAAGGTCCGGGGTGGCGCTCGGAACCAACTTCCAGAGTGGCGGTCGGAACCACCGTCCGGGGGGGCGGTCAGAACCAAGGTCCGGGATGACAGTCGGAATCAAGGTCAGGGGGGGCGGTCGGAACCAAGGTCCGGGGTGGCGGTCGGAAAAAATCCGGGGTGGTGGTCGGAACGAATCCGGAGTGGCGGTTGGAACCAAGTTCCGGGGTGGCGGTCGGAACCAATGTCCGGGGTGGCGGTCGGAACCAAGATCCGGGGTGGGGTTCGGACCCAAATTCCAGGGTGGCGGTCAGAACCAAGGTCTGGGGGGGCAGTCGGAACCAAGGTCCATGGTGGCGGTCGGAACAAAGGTCTGGGTGGGCGGTCGGAACTAAGGTCCGGGGTGGCGTTCGGAACCAAGGTCCGGGGTGGCGGTCGGAACCGAGGTCGGAGGTGGCAGTCGGAACCAAGGTCCGGTGTGGCGGTCGGAACCAAGGTCCGGTGTGGCGGTCGGAACACTTCCGGGGTGGCGGTTGGAACCAAGGTCCAGGGTGGCGCTCGGACCCAACTTCCAGGGTTGCGGTTGCATCCACCGTCCGGGGGGCGGTCAGAACCAAGGTCCGGGGTGACATTCGGAATCAAGGTCGGGGGGAGCGGTCGGAACCAAGGTCCAGAGTGGCGTTGGGAACCAAGGTCCGGGGTGACGTTCGGAACAAAGGTCCGTGGTGGCGGTCGGAAGCAAGGTCCGGGATGGCGGTCGGAACCAAAGTCCGAGGTGGCGGTCGGAAACAAGGTCTGGGGTGGCGGTCAGAACCCAAGGTCGGAGATGGCGGTCGGAGCCAAGGTCCGGGGTGGCGGTCGGAACCAAGTGCTGGGGTGGCGGGCGGAATCACGGTCCGTGGTGGCAGTCGGAACCAAGGTCCGGGGTGCCGATCGGAACCAAGGTCCGGGGTGGCGGTCGGAACCAAGGTCCAGGTTGGCGGTCGGAACCAAGGTCCGAGGTGGCGTTCGAAACAATGGTCCGGGGTGACGGTCAGAACCCGAGGTCCGGGGTGCCGGTCGGAACCAATGTCCGGGGTGGCATTCGGAACCAAGGTCCGAGGTGGCTGTCGGAACCAAGGTCCGGGTGGCGATCGGAACAGGGTCCGGGGTGGCGGTCAGAACCAAGGTCCGGGTTGGCGGTCGGAGCCAAGGTCCGGGGTGGCCGTCGGAACCAAGGTCCGAGGTGGCGGTCGAAACCAATGTCCGGGGTGGCGGTCAGAACACGAGGTCCGGGGTGCCGGTCGGAACCAGTGTCCGGGGTGGCATTCGGAGCCAAGGTCCGGGGTGGCGGTCAGAACCCGAGGTCCGGGGTGCCGGTCGGAACCAATGTCCGGGGTGGCATTCGGAACAAAGGTCCGGGGTGGCGGTCGGAACCAAGATCCAGGGTGTGGGTCAGACCCAAATTCCGGGGAGGCAGTCAGAACCAAGGTCTGGGGGGGTGGTCGGAACCAATGCCCATGGTTGCGGTCGGAACAAAGGGCCGGGTGGGCGGTCGGAACTAAGGTCCGGGGTGGCGTTCGGAACCAAGGTCTGGGGTGGCGGTCGGAACCGCTTTCCGAGGTGGCGGTCGGACCCAAGGTCCGGGGTGGCAGTCGGAACCAAGGTCCGGGGTGGTGGTCGGAACTGGTCCGGGGTGGCGGTCGGAACCATGGTCCGGGGGGTCGGTCGGAACGAAGGTCCGGTGAGGCGTTCGGAACCAAGGTCCGGGGTGGCGGTCGGAACCAAGGTCCGGGTTGGCGGTCGGAACCAAGGTCCGAGGTGGCGGTCGTAACCAATGTCCGCGGTGGCATTCAGAACCAAGGTCCGGGGTGGCGTTCGGAACCAAGGTCTGGGGTGGCGGTCGGAACCGCTTTCCGAGGTGGTGGTCGGACCCAAGGTCCGGGGTGGCAGTCGGAACCAAGGTCCGGGGTGGTGGTCGGAACTGGTCCGGGGTGGCGGTCGGAACCATGGTCCGGGGGGTCGGTCGGAACGAAGGTCCGGTGAGGCGTTCGGAACCAAGGTCCGGGGTGGCGGTCGGAACCAAGGTCCGGGTTGGCGGTCGGAACCAAGGTCCGAGGTGGCGGTCGTAACCAATGTCCGCGGTGGCATTCAGAACCAAGGTCCGGGGTGGCGATCGGAACCAAGGTCCAGTGTGGCGTTCGGAACCAAGGTCCGAGGTGGCACTCAGAACCCAAGTTTCGACGTGGCGGTCGGAACCAATGCCCGGGGTGACGGTCGGAACCAAGGTCCGGGGTGGCGGTCGGAACCAATGTCCGGGGTGGCGGTCGGAACCAGGATCCAGGGTGGGGGTCGGACCCAAATTCCGGGGTTGCGGTCAGAACCAAGGTCAGGGTGAGCGGTCGGAACCAAGGTCCATGGTGTCAGTTGGAACAATGGTCCGGGAGGGTGGTCGGAACTAATGTCCGGGGTGGCTTTCGGAACCAAGGTCCGGGGTGGCGGTCGGAACCGAGGTCCGAGGTGGTGGTCGGAACCAAGGTCCGGGGTGGCGGTCGGAACCAAGGTCTGGGGTGGCGGTCGGAACAGGTCCGGGGTGGCGGTCGGAACTAAGGTCCGGGGTGGCGGTCGGAACAGGTCCGAGGTGGCGGTTGCATCCAAGGTCCGGGGTGGCGCTCGGAACCCAAGGTGCGGGGTGGCGGTCCGAACCAATGTCCGTGGTGGCGGTCGGAACCAAGGTCCGAGGTGGCGGTCGGAAACGAGGTCCGGGGTGGCGTTCGGAACCAAGGTCCGGGGTGGCGGTCGGAACCGAGGTCCGAGGTGGCGGTCGGAACCAAGGTCCGGGGTGGCAGTCGGAACCAAGGTCCGGGGTGGCGGTCGGAACAAGTCCGGGGTGGCGGTTGGAACCAAGGTCTGGGGTGGCGTTCGGAACCAACTTCCGGGGTTGCGGTCGCAACCACCATCCGAGGGGGCGGTCAGAACCAAGGTCCAGGGTGACAGTCGGAATCAAGGTCACGGGGGGACGGTCGGAACCAAGGTCCGGAGTGGCGTTGGGAACCAAGGTCCGGGGTGACGTTCAGAACAAAGGTCCGGGGTGGCGGTCGGGAGCAAGGTCCGGGATGGCGGTCGGAACCAAAGTCCGAGGTGGCGGTCGGAGCCAAGGTCCGCGGTGGCGGTCAGAACGCGAGGTCCGGGGTTCCGGACGGATCCAAGGTCCGGAATGGCGGTCGGAACCAAGATCCGGGGTGGCGATCGGAACCAAGGTCCGGGGTGGCGTTCGGAACCAAGGACCAGTGTGGCGGGCGGAACCAAGGTCCGGCGTGGTGGTCGGAACCAGGGTTTGGGGGGGGAGGGCGGTCGGAACCAAGGACCGGGTTGGCGGTTGGAACCAAGGTCCGGGGTGGCGCTCGGAACCAACTTCCAGGGTGGCGGTCGGAACCACCGTCCGGGGGGGGCGGTCAGAACCAAGGTCCGGGATGACAGTCGGAACCAAGGTCCGGGGTGGCGGTCGGAAAAAATCCGGGGTGGTGGTCGGAACGAATCTGGAGTGGCGGTTGGAACCAAGTTCCGGGGTGGTGGTCGGAACCAATGTCCGGTGTGGCGGTCGCAACCAAGATCCGGGGTGGGGTTCGGACCCAAATTCCAGGGTGGCGGTCAGAACCAAGGTCTGGGGGGCAGTCGGAACCAAGGTCCGGGGTGGCGGTCGGAACTGGTCCGGGGTGGCGGTCGGAACCAAGGTCCGGGGGGGCGGTCGGAACCAAGGTCCAGTGAGGCGTTCGGAACCAAGGTCCGGGGTGGCGGTCGGAACCAAGGTCCGTGTTGGCGGTCGGAACCAAGGTCCGAGGTGGCATTCAGAACCAAGGTCCGGGGTGGCGATCGGATCCAAGGTCCAGTGTGGCGTTCGGAACCAAGGTCCGAGGTGGCACTCAGAACCCAAGGTTCGAGGTGGCAGTCGGAACCAATGCCCGGGGTTGCGGTCGGAACCAAGGTCCGGGGTGGCGGTCGGAACCAATGTCCGGGGTGGCAGTCGGAACCAAGATCCGGGGTGGGGGTCGGACCCAAATTCCGCGGTGGCGGTCAGAACCACGTTCTGGGGGGGCGGTCGGAACCAAGGTCCATGGTGGCGGTCGGAACAATGGTCCGGGAGGGTGGTCGGAACTAATGTCTGGGGTGGCTTTCGGAACCAAGGTCCAAGATGGCGGTCGGAACCGAGGTCCGTGGTGGCGGTCGGAACCAAGGTCCGGGGTGGCGGTCGGAACCAAGGTCTGGGGTCGCGGTCGGAACAGGTCCGGGGTGGCGGTCGGAACCATGGTCCGGGGTGGCGGTCGGAACAGGTCCGAGGTGGCGGTCAGAACCAAGGTCCGGGGTGGCGCTTGAAACCCAAGGTGCGGGGTGGCGGTCCGAACCAATGTCCGTGGTGGCGGTCGGAACCAAGGTCCGAGGTGGTGGTCGGAAACAAGGTCCGGGGTGGCGGTCGGAACAGGTCCGGGGTGGCGTTCGGAACCAAGGTCCGAGGTGGCGGTCAGAACCAAGTTCCGGGGTGGCGGTCGGAACCAAGGTCCGGGGGCGCGGTCAGAACCCATGGTCCGGGGTTCCGGACGGATCCAAGGTCCGGAATGGCGGTCGGAACCAAGATCCGGGGTGGCGATCGGAACCAAGGTCCGGGGTGGCGTTCGGAACCAAGGACCGGTGTGGCGGGCGGAACCAAGGTCCGGCGTTGTGGTCGGAACCAAGGTTTGGGGGGGGGGCGGTCGCAACCAAGGTCCGGGTTGGCGGTTGGAACCAAGGTCTGGGGTGGCGCTCGGAACCAACTTCCAGGGTGGCGGTCGGAACCACCGTCCGGGGGGGGGCGGTCAGAACCAAGGTCCGGGATGACAGTCGGAACCAAGGTCCGGGGTGGCGGTCGGATAAAATCCGGGGTGGTGGTCGGAACGAATCCGGAGTGGCAGTTGGAACCAAGTTCCGGGGTGGCGGTCGGAACCAATGTCCGGTGTGGCGGTCGGAACCAAGATCCGGGGTGGGGTTCGGACCCAAATTCCAGGGTGGCCGTCAGAACCAAGGTCTGGGGGGGCAGTCGGAACAAGGTCCATGGTGGCGGTCGGAACAAAGGTCCGGGTGGGCGGTCGGAACTAAGGTCCTGGGTGGCGTTCGGAACCAAGGTCCGGGGTGGCGGTCGGAACCGAGGTCCGAGGTGGCGGTCGGAACCAAGGTCCGGGGTGGGGGTCGGAACCAAGGTCCGGGGTGGCGGTCGGAACAAGTCCGGGGTGGCGGTTGGAACCAAGGTCCGGGGTGGCGCTCGGAACCAACTTCCGGGGTTGCGGTCGCAACCACCATCCGGGGGGGCGGTCAGAACCAAGGTCCAGGGTGACAGTCGGAATCAAAGTCGGGGGGGGGCGGTCGGAACCAAGGTCCGGAGTGGGGTTGGGAATCAAGGTCCGGGGTGGCATTCGGAACCAAGGTCCGGGGGGGCGGTCGGAACCAAGCTCCGAGGTGGCGGTCGGAATCAAGGTCAGGGGGGGTGGTCGGAACCAAAGTCCGGGGTGGCGGTCGGAAGCAAGGTCCGGGATGGCGATCGGAACCAAAGTCCGAGGTGGCGGTCGGAAGCAAGGTCCGGGGTGGCGGTCAGAACCCAAGGTCGGAGATGTCGGAACCAAGTTCCGGGGTGGTGGGCGAATCACGGTCCGGGGTGGCAGTCGGAACCAAGGTCCGGGGTGACGGTCGGAACCAAAGTCCGGGGTGGCGGTCAAATCAAGGTCCGGGTTGGCGGTCGGAACCAAGGTCCGAGGTGCCGGTCGAAACCAAGGTCCGGGGTGGCGGTCAGAACCCGAGGTCCGTGGTGCCGGTCGGAACCAATGTCCGGGGTGGCATTCGGAACAAATGTCCGGGGTAGCGGTCGGAACGAAGATCCGGGGTGTGGGTCCGACCCAAATTCCGGGGAGGCAGTCAGAACCAAGGTCTGGGGGCCGGTCGGAACCACGGTCCATGGTTGCAGTCGGAACAAAGGGCCGGGTGGGCGGTCGGAATTAAGGTCCGGGGTGGCGTTCGGAACCAAGGTCTGGGGTGGCGGTCGGAACCGAGGTCCGTGGTGGCGGTCGGAACCAAGGTCCGGGGTGGCGGTCGGAACCAAGGTCTGGGGTCGCGGTCGGAACAGGTCCGGGCTGGCGGTCGGAACCATGGTCCGGGGTGGCGGTCGGAACAGGTCCGAGGTGGCGGTCAGAACCAAGGTCCGGGGTGGCGCTTGAAACCCAAGGTGCGGGGTGGCGGTCCGAACCAATGTCCGTGGTGGCGGTCGGAACCAAGGTCCGAGGTGGCGGTCGGAAACAAGGTCCGGGGTGGCGGTCGGAACAGGTCCGGGGTGGCGTTCGGAACCAAGGTCCGAGGTGGCGGTCAGAACCAAGTTCCGGGGTGGCGGTCGGAACCAAGGTCCGGGGGCGCGGTCAGAACCCATGGTCCGGGGTTCCGGACGGATCCAAGGTCCGGAATGGCGGTCGGAACCAAGATCCGGGGTGGCGTTCGGAACCAAGGTCCGGGGTGGCATTCGGAACCAAGGACCGGTGTGGCGGGCGGAACCAAGGTCCGGCGTTGTGGTCGGAACCAAGGTTTGGGGGGGGGGCGGTCGCAACCAAGGTCCGGGTTGGCGGTTGGAACCAAGGTCTGGGGTGGCGCTCGGAACCAACTTCCAGGGTGGCGGTCGGAACCACCGTCCGGGGGGGGGCGGTCAGAACCAAGGTCCGGGATGACAGTCGGAACCAAGGTCCGGGGTGGCGGTCGGATAAAATCCGGGGTGGTGGTCGGAACAAATCCGGAGTGGCAGTTGGAACCAAGTTCCGGGGTGGCGGTCGGAACCAATGTCCGGTGTGGCGGTCGGAACCAAGATCCGGGGTGGGGTTCGGACCCAAATTCCTGGGTGGCCGTCAGAACCAAGGTCTGGGGGGGCAGTCGGAACAAGGTCCATGGTGGCGGTCGGAACAAAGGTCCGGGTGGGCGGTCGGAACTAAGGTCCTGGGTGGCGTTCGGAACCAAGGTCCGGGGTGGCGGTCGGAACCGAGGTCCGAGGTGGCGGTCGGAACCAAGGTCCGGGGTGGGGGTCGGAACCAAGGTCCGGGGTGGCGGTCGGAACAAGTCCGGGGTGGCGGTTGGAACCAAGGTCCGGGGTGGCGCTCGGAACCAACTTCCGGGGTTGCGGTCGCAACCACCGTCCGGGGGGGCGGTCAGAACCAAGGTCCAGGGTGACAGTCGGAATCAAGGTCGGGGGGGGGCGGTCGGAACCAAGGTCCGGAGTGGGGTTGGGAACCAAGGTCCGGGGTGGCATTCGGAACCAAGGTCCGGGGGGGCGGTCGGAACCAAGCTCCGAGGTGGCGGTCGGAATCAAGGTCAGGGGGGGCGGTCGGAACCAAAGTCCGGGGTGGCGGTCGGAAGCAAGGTCCGGGATGGCGATCGGAACCAAAGTCCGAGGTGGCGGTCGGAAGCAAGGTCCGGGGTGGCGGTCAGAACCCAAGGTCGGAGATGGCGGAACCAAGGTCCGGGGTGGCGGTCGGAACCAAGTTCCGGGGTGGTGGGCGAATCACGGTCCGGGGTGGCAGTCGGAACCAAGGTCCGGGGTGACGGTCGGAACCAAGGTCCGGGGTGGCGGTCAAATCAAGGTCCGGGTTGGCGGTCGGAACCAAGGTCCGAGGTGTCGGTCGAAACCAAGGTCCGGGGTGGCGGTCAGAACCCGAGGTCCGTGGTGCCGGTCGGAACCAATGTCCGGGGTGGCATTCGGAACAAATGTCCGGGGTAGCGGTCGGAACGAAGATCCGGGGTGTGGGTCCGACCCAAATTCCGGGGAGGCAGTCAGAACCAAGGTCTGGGGGCCGGTCGGAACCACGGTCCATGGTTGCAGTCGGAACAAAGGGCCGGGTGGGCGGTCGGAATTAAGGTCCGGGGTGGCGTTCGGAACCAAGGTCTGGGGTGGCGGTCGGAACCGCTTTCCGAGGTGGCGGTCGGAACCAAGGTCCGGGGTGGCAGTCGGAACCAAGGTCCGGGGTGGCGGTCGGAACTGGTCCGAGGTGGCGGTCGGAACCAAGGTCCGGGGGGGCGGTCGGAACCAAGGTCCGGTGAGGCGTTCGGAACCAAGGTCCGGGGTGGCGGTCGGAACCAAGGTCCGGGTTGGTGGTCGGAACCAAGGTCCGAGGTGGCGGTCGTAACCAATGTCCGGGGTGGCATTCAGAACCAAGGGCCGGGGTGGCGATCGGAACCAAGGTCCCGTGTGGCGTTCAGAACCAAGGTCTGAGGTGGCACTCAGAACCCAAGGTTCGAGGTGGCGGTCGGAACCAATGTCCGGGGTGGCGGTCGGAACCAAGATCCGGGGTGACGGTCGGAACCAATGTCCGGGGTGGCGGTCGGAACCGAGGTCCGAGGTGGCGGTCGGAACCAAGGTCCGGGGTGGCAGTCGGAACCAAGGTCCGGGGTGGCGGTCGGAACAAGTCCGGGGTGGCGGTTGGAACCAAGGTCTGGGGTGGCGTTCGGAACCAACTTCCGGGGTTGCGGTCGCAACCACCATCCGAGGGGGCGGTCAGAACCAAGGTCCAGGGTGACAGTCGGAATCAAGGTCACGGGGGGACGGTCGGAACCAAGGTCCGGAGTGGCGTTGGGAACCAAGGTCCGGGGTGACGTTCAGAACAAAGGTCCGGGGTGGCGGTCGGGAGCAAGGTCCGGGATGGCGGTCGGAACCAAAGTCCGAGGTGGCGGTCGGAGCCAAGGTCCGCGGTGGCGGTCAGAACGCGAGGTCCGGGGTTCCGGACGGATCCAAGGTCCGGAATGGCGGTCGGAACCAAGATCCGGGGTGGCGATCGGAACCAAGGTCCGGGGTGGCGTTCGGAACCAAGGACCAGTGTGGCGGGCGGAACCAAGGTCCGGCGTGGTGGTCGGAACCAAGGTTTGGGGGGGAGGGCGGTCGGAACCAAGGACCGGGTTGGCGGTTGGAACCAAGGTCCGGGGTGGCGCTCGGAACCAACTTCCAGGGTGGCGGTCGGAACCACCGTCCGGGGGGGGCGGTCAGAACCAAGGTCCGGGATGACAGTCGGAACCAAGGTCCGGGGTGGCGGTCGGAAAAAATCCGGGGTGGTGGTCGGAACGAATCTGGAGTGGCGGTTGGAACCAAGTTCCGGGGTGGCGGTCGGAACCAATGTCCGGTGTGGCGGTCGCAACCAAGATCCGGGGTGGGGTTCGGACCCAAATTCCAGGGTGGCGGTCAGAACCAAGGTCTGGGGGGCAGTCGGAACCAAGGTCCGGGGTGGCGGTCGGAACTGGTCCGGGGTGGCGGTCGGAACCAAGGTCCGGGGGGGCGGTCGGAACCAAGGTCCAGTGAGGCGTTCGGAACCAAGGTCCGGGGTGGCGGTCGGAACCAAGGTCCGTGTTGGCGGTCGGAACCAAGGTCCGAGGTGGCATTCAGAACCAAGGTCCGGGGTGGCGATCGGATCCAAGGTCCAGTGTGGCGTTCGGAACCAAGGTCCGAGGTGGCACTCAGAACCCAAGGTTCGAGGTGGCAGTCGGAACCAATGCCCGGGGTTGCGGTCGGAACCAAGGTCCGGGGTGGCGGTCGGAACCAATGTCCGGGGTGGCAGTCGGAACCAAGATCCGGGGTGGGGGTCGGACCCAAATTCCGCGGTGGCGGTCAGAACCACGTTCTGGGGGGGCGGTCGGAACCAAGGTCCATGGTGGCGGTCAGAACAATGGTCCGGGAGGGTGGTCGGAACTAATGTCTGGGGTGGCTTTCGGAACCAAGGTCCAAGATGGCGGTCGGAACCGAGGTCCGTGGTGGCGGTCGGAACCAAGGTCCGGGGTGGCGGTCGGAACCAAGGTCTGGGGTCGCGGTCGGAACAGGTCCAGGGTGGCGGTCGGAACCATGGTCCGGGGTGGCGGTCGGAACAGGTCCGAGGTGGCGGTCAGAATCAAGGTCCGGGGTGGCGCTTGAAACCCAAGGTGCGGGGTGGCGGTCCGAACCAATGTCCGTGGTGGCGGTCGGAACCAAGGTCCGAGGTGGCGGTCGGAAACAAGGTCCGGGGTGGCGGTCGGAACAGGTCCGGGGTGGCGTTCGGAACCAAGGTCCGAGGTGGCGGTCAGAACCAAGTTCCGGGGTGGCGGTCGGAACCAAGGTCCGGGGGCGCGGTCAGAACCCATGGTCCGGGGTTCCGGACGGATCCAAGGTCCGGAATGGCGGTCGGAACCAAGATCCGGGGTGGCGATCGGAACCAAGGTCCGGGGTGGCGTTCGGAACCAAGGACCAGTGTGGCGGGCGGAACCAAGGTCCGGCGTTGTGGTCGGAACCAAGGTTTGGGGGGGGGCGGTCGCAACCAAGGTCCGGGTTGGCGGTTGGAACCAAGGTCTGGGGTGGCGCTCGGAACCAACTTCCAGGGTGGCGGTCGGAACCACCGTCCGGGGGGGGCGGTCAGAACCAAGGTCCGGGATGACAGTCGGAACCAAGGTCCGGGGTGGCGGTCGGATAAAATCCGGGGTGGTGGTCGGAACGAATCCGGAGTGGCAGTTGGAACCAAGTTCCGGGGTGGCGGTCGGAACCAATGTCCGGTGTGGCGGTCGGAACCAAGATCCGGGGTGGGGTTCGGACCCAAATTCCAGGGTGGCCGTCAGAACCAAGGTCTGGGGGGGCAGTCGGAACAAGGTCCATGGTGGCGGTCGGAACAAAGGTCCGGGTGGGCGGTCGGAACTAAGGTCCTGGGTGGCGTTCGGAACCAAGGTCCGGGGTGGCGGTCGGAACCGAGGTCCGAGGTGGCGGTCGGAACCAAGGTCCGGGGTGGGGGTCGGAACCAAGGTCCGGGGTGGCGGTCGGAACAAGTCCGGGGTGGCGGTTGGAACCAAGGTCCGGGGTGGCGCTCGGAACCAACTTCCAGGGTTGCGGTCGCAACCACCGTCCGGGGGGGCGGTCAGAACCAAGGTCCAGGGTGACAGTCGGAATCAAGGTCGGGGGGGGGCGGTCGGAACCAAGGTCCGGAGTGGGGTTGGGAACCAAGGTCCGGGGTGGCATTCGGAACCAAGGTCCGGGGGGGCGGTCGGAACCAAGCTCCGAGGTGGCGGTCGGAATCAAGGTCAGGGGGGGCGGTCGGAACCAAAGTCCGGGGTGGCGGTCGGAAGCAAGGTCCGGGATGGCGATCGGAACCAAAGTCCGAGGTGGCGGTCGGAAGCAAGGTCCGGGGTGGCGGTCAGAACCCAAGGTCGGAGATGTCGGAACCAAGTTCCGGGGTGGTGGGCGAATCACGGTCCGGGGTGGCAGTCGGAACCAAGGTCCGGGGTGACGGTCGGAACCAAGGTCCGGGGTGGCGGTCAAATCAAGGTCCGGGTTGGCGGTCGGAACCAAGGTCCGAGGTGTCGGTCGAAACCAAGGTCCGGGGTGGCGGTCAGAACCCGAGGTCCGTGGTGCCGGTCGGAACCAATGTCCGGGGTGGCATTCGGAACAAATGTCCGGGGTAGCGGTCGGAACGAAGATCCGGGGTGTGGGTCCGACCCAAATTCCGGGGAGGCAGTCAGAACCAAGGTCTGGGGGCCGGTCGGAACCACGGTCCATGGTTGCAGTTGGAACAAAGGGCCGGGTGGGCGGTCGGAATTAAGGTCCGGGGTGGCGTTCGGAACCAAGGTCTGGGGTGGCGGTCGGAACCGCTTTCCGAGGTGGCGGTCGGAACCAAGGTCCGGGGTGGCAGTCGGAACCAAGGTCCGGGGTGGCGGTCGGAACTGGTCCGGGGTGGCGGTCGGAACCAAGGTCCGGGGGGGCGGTCGGAACCAAGGTCCGGTGAGGCGTTCGGAACCAAGGTCCGGGGTGGCGGTCGGAACCAAGGTCCGGGTTGGTGGTCGGAACCAAGGTCCGAGGTGGCGGTCGTAACCAATGTCCGGGGTGGCATTCAGAACCAAGGGCCGGGGTGGCGATCGGAACCAAGGTCCCGTGTGGCGTTCAGAACCAAGGTCTGAGGTGGCACTCAGAACCCAAGGTTCGAGGTGGCGGTCGGAACCAATGTCCGGGGTGGCGGTCGGAACCAAGATCCGGGGTGACGGTCGGAACCAATGTCCGGGGTGGCGGTCGGAACCGAGGTCCGAGGTGGCGGTCGGAACCAAGGTCCGGGGTGGCAGTCGGAACCAAGGTCCGGGGTGGCGGTCGGAACAAGTCCGGGGTGGCGGTTGGAACCAAGGTCTGGGGTGGCGTTCGGAACCAACTTCCGGGGTTGCGGTCGCAACCACCATCCGATGGGGCGGTCAGAACCAAGGTCCAGGGTGACAGTCGGAATCAAGGTCACGGGGGGACGGTCGGAACCAAGGTCCGGAGTGGCGTTGGGAACCAAGGTCCGGGGTGACGTTCAGAACAAAGGTCCGGGGTGGCGGTCGGGAGCAAGGTCCGGGATGGCGGTCGGAACCAAAGTCCGAGGTGGCGGTCGGAGCCAAGGTCCGCGGTGGCGGTCAGAACGCGAGGTCCGGGGTTCCGGACGGATCCAAGGTCCGGAATGGCGGTCGGAACCAAGATCCGGGGTGGCGATCGGAACCAAGGTCCGGGGTGGCGTTCGGAACCAAGGACCAGTGTGGCGGGCGGAACCAAGGTCCGGCGTGGTGGTCGGAACCAAGGTTTGGGGGGGGAGGGCGGTCGGAACCAAGGACCGGGTTGGCGGTTGGAACCAAGGTCCGGGGTGGCGCTCGGAACCAACTTCCAGGGTGGCGGTCGGAACCACCGTCCGCGGGGTCGGTCAGAACCAAGGTCCGGGATGACAGTCGGAACCAAGGTCCGGGGTGGCGGTCGGAAAAAATCCGGGGTGGTGGTCGGAACGAATCTGGAGTGGCGGTTGGAACCAAGTTCCGGGGTGGCGGTCGGAACCAATGTCCGGTGTGGCGGTCGCAACCAAGATCCGGGGTGGGGTTCGGACCCAAATTCCAGGGTGGCGGTCAGAACCAAGGTCTGGGGGGCAGTCGGAACCAAGGTCCGGGGTGGCGGTCGGAACTGGTCCGGGGTGGCGGTCGGAACCAAGGTCCGGGGGGGCGGTCGGAACCAAGGTCCAGTGAGGCGTTCGGAACCAAGGTCCGGGGTGGCGGTCGGAACCAAGGTCCGTGTTGGCGGTCGGAACCAAGGTCCGAGGTGGCATTCAGAACCAAGGTCCGGGGTGGCGATCGGATCCAAGGTCCAGTGTGGCGTTCGGAACCAAGGTCCGAGGTGGCACTCAGAACCCAAGGTTCGAGGTGGCAGTCGGAACCAATGCCCGGGGTTGCGGTCGGAACGAAGGTCCGGGGTGGCGGTCGGAACCAATGTCCGGGGTGGCAGTCGGAACCAAGATCCGGGGTGGGGGTCGGACCCAAATTCCGCGGTGGCGGTCAGAACCACGTTCTGGGGGGGCGGTCGGAACCAAGGTCCATGGTGGCGGTCGGAACAATGGTCCGGGAGGGTGGTCGGAACTAATGTCTGGGGTGGCTTTCGGAACCAAGGTCCAAGATGGCGGTCGGAACCGAGGTCCGTGGTGGCGGTCGGAACCAAGGTCCGGGGTGGCGGTCGGAACCAAGGTCTGGGGTCGCGGTCGGAACAGGTCCGGGGTGGCGGTCGGAACCATGGTCCGGGGTGGCGGTCGGAACAGGTCCGAGGTGGCGGTCAGAACCAAGGTCCGGGGTGGCGCTTGAAACCCAAGGTGCGGGGTGGCGGTCCGAACCAATGTCCGTGGTGGCGGTCGGAACCAAGGTCCGAGGTGGCGGTCGGAAACAAGGTCCGGGGTGGCGGTCGGAACAGGTCCGGGGTGGCGTTCGGAACCAAGGTCCGAGGTGGCGGTCAGAACCAAGTTCCGGGGTGGCGGTCGGAACCAAGGTCCGGGGGCGCGGTCAGAACCCATGGTCCGGGGTTCCGGACGGATCCAAGGTCCGGAATGGCGGTCGGAACCAAGATCCGGGGTGGCGATCGGAACCAAGGTCCGGGGTGGCGT
This sequence comes from Mustelus asterias, assembly GCF_964213995.1. Lineage (NCBI taxonomy): Eukaryota > Metazoa > Chordata > Chondrichthyes > Carcharhiniformes > Triakidae > Mustelus > Mustelus asterias. The sequence goes on along the minus strand of NC_135822.1, from coordinate 47,186,587 downwards.
TCGGAACCAAGGACCGGTGTGGCGGGCGGAACCAAGGTCCGGCGTTGTGGTCGGAACCAAGGTTTGGGGGGGGGCGGTCGCAACCAAGGTCCGGGTTGGCGGTTGGAACCAAGGTCTGGGGTGGCGCTCGGAACCAACTTCCAGGGTGGCGGTCGGAACCACCGTCCGGGGGGGGGCGGTCAGAACCAAGGTCCGGGATGACAGTCGGAACCAAGGTCCGGGGTGGCGGTCGGATAAAATCCGGGGTGGTGGTCGGAACGAATCCGGAGTGGCAGTTGGAACCAAGTTCCGGGGTGGCGGTCGGAACCAATGTCCGGTGTGGCGGTCGGAACCAAGATCCGGGGTGGGGTTCGGACCCAAATTCCAGGGTGGCCGTCAGAACCAAGGTCTGGGGGGGCAGTCGGAACAAGGTCCATGGTGGCGGTCGGAACAAAGGTCCGGGTGGGCGGTCGGAACTAAGGTCCTGGGTGGCGTTCGGAACCAAGGTCCGGGGTGGCGGTCGGAACCGAGGTCCGAGGTGGCGGTCGGAACCAAGGTCCGGGGTGGGGGTCGGAACCAAGGTCCGGGGTGGCGGTCGGAACAAGTCCGGGGTGGCGGTTGGAACCAAGGTCCGGGGTGGCGCTCGGAACCAACTTCCGGGGTTGCGGTCGCAACCACCGTCCGGGGGGGCGGTCAGAACCAAGGTCCAGGGTGACAGTCGGAATCAAGGTCGGGAGGGGGCGGTCGGAACCAAGGTCCGGAGTGGGGTTGGGAACCAAGGTCCGGGGTGGCATTCGGAACCAAGGTCCGGGGGGGCGGTCGGAACCAAGCTCCGAGATGGCGGTCGGAATCAAGGTCAGGGGGGGCGGTCGGAACCAAAGTCCGGGGTGGCGGTCGGAAGCAAGGTCCGGGATGGCGATCGGAACCAAAGTCTGAGGTGGCGGTCGGAAGCAAGGTCCGGGGTGGCGGTCAGAACCCAAGGTCGGAGATGTCGGAACCAAGTTCCGGGGTGGTGGGCGAATCACGGTCCGGGGTGGCAGTCGGAACCAAGGTCCGGGGTGACGGTCGGAACCAAAGTCCGGGGTGGCGGTCAAATCAAGGTCCGGGTTGGCGGTCGGAACCAAGGTCCGAGGTGTCGGTCGAAACCAAGGTCCGGGGTGGCGGTCAGAACCCGAGGTCCGTGGTGCCGGTCGGAACCAATGTCCGGGGTGGCATTCGGATCAAATGTCCGGGGTAGCGGTCGGAACGAAGATCCGGGGTGTGGGTCCGACCCAAATTCCGGGGAGGCAGTCAGAACCAAGGTCTGGGGGCCGGTCGGAACCACGGTCCATGGTTGCAGTCGGAACAAAGGGCCGGGTGGGCGGTCGGAATTAAGGTCCGGGGTGGCGTTCGGAACCAAGGTCTGGGGTGGCGGTCGGAACCGAGGTCCGTGGTGGCGGTCGGAACCAAGGTCCGGGGTGGCGGTCGGAACCAAGGTCTGGGGTCGCGGTCGGAACAGGTCCGGGGTGGCGGTCGGAACCATGGTCCGGGGTGGCGGTCGGAACAGGTCCGAGGTGGCGGTCAGAACCAAGGTCCGGGGTGGCGCTTGAAACCCAAGGTGCGGGGTGGCGGTCCGAACCAAAGTCCGTGGTGGCGGTCGGAACCAAGGTCCGAGGTGGCGGTCGGAAACAAGGTCCGGGGTGGCGGTCGGAACAGGTCCGGGGTGGCGTTCGGAACCAAGGTCCGAGGTGGCGGTCAGAACCAAGTTCCGGGGTGGCGGTCGGAACCAAGGTCCGGGGGCGCGGTCAGAACCCATGGTCCGGGGTTCCGGACGGATCCAAGGTCCGGAATGGCGGTCGGAACCAAGATCCGGGGTGGCGATCGGAACCAAGGTCCGGGGTGGCGTTCGGAACCAAGGACCGGTGTGGCGGGCGGAACCAAGGTCCGGCGTTGTGGTCGGAACCAAGGTTTGGGGGGGGGCGGTCGCAACCAAGGTCCGGGTTGGCGGTTGGAACCAAGGTCTGGGGTGGCGCTCGGAACCAACTTCCAGGGTGGCGGTCGGAACCACCGTCCGGGGGGGGGCGGTCAGAACCAAGGTCCGGGATGACAGTCGGAACCAAGGTCCAGGGTGGCGGTCGGATAAAATCCGGGGTGGTGGTCGGAACGAATCCGGAGTGGCAGTTGGAACCAAGTTCCGGGGTGGCGGTCGGAACCAATGTCCGGTGTGGCGGTCGGAACCAAGATCCGGGGTGGGGTTCGGACCCAAATTCCTGGGTGGCCGTCAGAACCAAGGTCTGGGGGGGCAGTCGGAACAAGGTCCATGGTGGCGGTCGGAACAAAGGTCCGGGTGGGCGGTCGGAACTAAGGTCCTGGGTGGCGTTCGGAACCAAGGTCCGGGGTGGCGGTCGGAACCGAGGTCCGAGGTGGCGGTCGGAACCAAGGTCCGGGGTGGGGGTCGGAACCAAGGTCCGGGGTGGCGGTCGGAACAAGTCCGGGGTGACGGTTGGAACCAAGGTCCGGGGTGGCGCTCGGAACCAACTTCCGGGGTTGCGGTCGCAACCACCGTCCGGGGGGGCGGTCAGAACCAAGGTCCAGGGTGACAGTCGGAATCAAGGTCGGGGGGGGGCGGTCGGAACCAAGGTCCGGAGTGGGGTTGGGAACCAAGGTCCGGGGTGGCATTCGGAACCAAGGTCCGGGGGGGCGGTCGGAACCAAGCTCCGAGGTGGCGGTCGGAATCAAGGTCAGGGGGGGCGGTCGGAACCAAAGTCCGGGGTGGCGGTCGGAAGCAAGGTCCGGGATGGCGATCGGAACCAAAGTCCGAGGTGGCGGTCGGAAGCAAGGTCCGGGGTGGCGGTCAGAACCCAAGGTCGGAGATGGCGGAACCAAGGTCCGGGGTGGCGGTCGGAACCAAGTTCCGGGGTGGTGGGCGAATCACGGTCCGGGGTGGCAGTCGGAACCAAGGTCCGGGGTGACGGTCGGAACCAAGGTCCGGGGTGGCGGTCAAATCAAGGTCCGGGTTGGCGGTCGGAACCAAGGTTCGAGGTGTCGGTCTAAACCAAGGTCCGGGGTGGCGGTTAGAACCCGAGGTCCGTGGTGCCGGTCGGAACCAATGTCCGGGGTGGCATTCGGAACAAATGTCCGGGGTAGCGGTCGGAACGAAGATCCGGGGTGTGGGTCCGACCCAAATTCCGGGGAGGCAGTCAGAACCAAGGTCTGGGGGCCGGTCGGAACCACGGTCCATGGTTGCAGTCGGAACAAAGGGCCGGGTGGGCGGTCGGAATTAAGGTCCGGGGTGGCGGTCGGAACCAAGGTCCGGGGGGGCGGTCGGAACCAAGGTCCGGTGAGGCGTTCGGAACCAAGGTCCGGGGTGGCGGTCGGAACCAAGGTCCGGGTTGGTGGTCGGAACCAAGGTCCGAGGTGGCGGTCGTAACCAATGTCCGGGGTGGCATTCAGAACCAAGGGCCGGGGTGGCGATCGGAACCAAGGTCCCGTGTGGCGTTCAGAACCAAGGTCTGAGGTGGCACTCAGAACCCAAGGTTCGAGGTGGCGGTCGGAACCAATGTCCGGGGTGGCGGTCGGAACCAAGATCCGGGGTGACGGTCGGAACCAATGTCCGGGGTGGCGTTCGGAACCAAGGTCTGGGGTGGCGGTCGGAACAGATCCGGGGTGGCAGTCGGAACGAAGGTCCGGGGTGGCGGTTGGAACCAATGTCCGGGGTGGCGGTCGGAACCAAGATCCGGGGTGGGGGTCGGACCCAAATTCCGGGGTGGCGGTCGGAACCAAGGTCCATGGTGGCGCTCGGAACAATGGTCCTGTCGGGTGGTCGGAACTAAGGTCCGAAGTGGCGGTCGGAACCAAGTGCCGGGGTGGCGGGCGGAATCATGGTCCGTGGTGGCAGTCGGAACCAAGGTCCGGGGTGCCGGTCGGAACCAAGGTCCGGGGTGGCGGTCGGAACCAAGGTCCGGGTTGGCGGTCGGAACCAAGGTCCGAGGTGGCGTTCGTAACCAAGGTCCGGGGTGACGGTCAGAACCCGAGGTCCGGGGTGCCGGTCGGAACCAATGTCCGGGGTGGCATTCGGAACCAAGGTCCGAGGTGGCGGTCGGAACCAAGGTCCGGGTGGCGGTCGGAACAGGGTCCGGGGTGGCGGTCAGAACCAAGGTCCGGGATGACAGTCGGAACCAAGGTCCAGGGTGGCGGTCGGATAAAATCCGGGGTGGTGGTCGGAACGAATCCGGAGTGGCAGTTGGAACCAAGTTCCGGGGTGGCGGTCGGAACCAATGTCCGGTGTGGCGGTCGGAACCAAGATCCGGGGTGGGGTTCGGACCCAAATTCCTGGGTGGCCGTCAGAACCAAGGTCTGGGGGGGCAGTCGGAACAAGGTCCATGGTGGCGGTCGGAACAAAGGTCCGGGTGGGCGGTCGGAACTAAGGTCCTGGGTGGCGTTCGGAACCAAGGTCCGGGGTGGCGGTCGGAACCGAGGTCCGAGGTGGCGGTCGGAACCAAGGTCCGGGGTGGGGGTCGGAACCAAGGTCCGGGGTGGCGGTCGGAACAAGTCCGGGGTGACGGTTGGAACCAAGGTCCGGGGTGGCGCTCGGAACCAACTTCCGGGGTTGCGGTCGCAACCACCGTCCGGGGGGGCGGTCAGAACCAAGGTCCAGGGTGACAGTCGGAATCAAGGTCGGGGGGGGGCGGTCGGAACCAAGGTCCGGAGTGGGGTTGGGAACCAAGGTCCGGGGTGGCATTCGGAACCAAGGTCCGGGGGGGCGGTCGGAACCAAGCTCCGAGGTGGCGGTCGGAATCAAGGTCAGGGGGGGCGGTCGGAACCAAAGTCCGGGGTGGCGGTCGGAAGCAAGGTCCGGGATGGCGATCGGAACCAAAGTCCGAGGTGGCGGTCGGAAGCAAGGTCCGGGGTGGCGGTCAGAACCCAAGGTCGGAGATGGCGGAACCAAGGTCCGGGGTGGCGGTCGGAACCAAGTTCCGGGGTGGTGGGCGAATCACGGTCCGGGGTGGCAGTCGGAACCAAGGTCCGGGGTGACGGTCGGAACCAAGGTCCGGGGTGGCGGTCAAATCAAGGTCCGGGTTGGCGGTCGGAACCAAGGTTCGAGGTGTCGGTCTAAACCAAGGTCCGGGGTGGCGGTTAGAACCCGAGGTCCGTGGTGCCGGTCGGAACCAATGTCCGGGGTGGCATTCGGAACAAATGTCCGGGGTAGCGGTCGGAACGAAGATCCGGGGTGTGGGTCCGACCCAAATTCCGGGGAGGCAGTCAGAACCAAGGTCTGGGGGCCGGTCGGAACCACGGTCCATGGTTGCAGTCGGAACAAAGGGCCGGGTGGGCGGTCGGAATTAAGGTCCGGGGTGGCGGTCGGAACCAAGGTCCGGGGGGGCGGTCGGAACCAAGGTCCGGTGAGGCGTTCGGAACCAAGGTCCGGGGTGGCGGTCGGAACCAAGGTCCGGGTTGGTGGTCGGAACCAAGGTCCGAGGTGGCGGTCGTAACCAATGTCCGGGGTGGCATTCAGAACCAAGGGCCGGGGTGGCGATCGGAACCAAGGTCCCGTGTGGCGTTCAGAACCAAGGTCTGAGGTGGCACTCAGAACCCAAGGTTCGAGGTGGCGGTCGGAACCAATGTCCGGGGTGGCGGTCGGAACCAAGATCCGGGGTGACGGTCGGAACCAATGTCCGGGGTGGCGTTCGGAACCAAGGTCTGGGGTGGCGGTCGGAACAGATCCGGGGTGGCAATCGGAACGAAGGTCCGGGGTGGCGGTTGGAACCAATGTCCGGGGTGGCGGTCGGAACCAAGATCCGGGGTGGGGGTCGGACCCAAATTCCGGGGTGGCGGTCGGAACCAAGGTCCATGGTGGCGCTCGGAACAATGGTCCTGTCGGGTGGTCGGAACTAAGGTCCGAAGTGGCGGTCGGAACCAAGTGCCGGGGTGGCGGGCGGAATCATGGTCCGTGGTGGCAGTCGGAACCAAGGTCCGGGGTGCCGGTCGGAACCAAGGTCCGGGGTGGCGGTCGGAACCAAGGTCCGGGTTGGCGGTCGGAACCAAGGTCCGAGGTGGCGTTCGTAACCAAGGTCCGGGGTGACGGTCAGAACGCGAGGTCCGGGGTGCCGGTCGGAACCAATGTCCGGGGTGGCATTCGGAACCAAGGTCCGAGGTGGCGGTCGGAACCAAGGTCCGGGTGGCGGTCGGAACAGGGTCCGGGGTGGCGGTCAGAACCTAGGTCCGGGTTGGCGGTCGGAGCCAAGGTCTGGGGTGGCCATCGGAACCAAGGTCTGGGGGGGCAGTCGGAACCAAGGTCCATGGTGGCGGTCGGAACAAAGGTCTGGGTGGGCGGTCGGAACTAAGGTCCGGGGTGGTGTTCGGAACCAAGGTCCGGGGTGGCGGTCGGAACCGAGGTCGGAGGTGGCGGTCGGAACCAAGGTCCGGTGTGGCGGTCGGAACCAAGGTCCGGTGTGGCGCTCGGAACAGGTCCGGGGTGGCGGTTGGAACCAAGGTCCGGGGTGGCGCTCGGACCCAACTTCCAGGGTCGCGGTTGCATCCACCGTCCGGGGGGCGGTCAGAACCAAGGTCCAGGGTGACATTCGGAATCAAGGTCGGGGGGAGCGGTCGGAACCAAGGTCCAGAGTGGCGTTGGGAACCAAGGTCCGGGGTGACGTTCGGAACAAAGGTCCGTGGTGGCGGTCGGAAGCAAGGTCCGGGATGGCGGTCGGAACCAAAGTCCGAGGTGGCGGTCGGAAACAAGGTCTGGGGTGGCGGTCAGAACCCAAGGTCGGAGATGGCGGTCGGAACCAAGGTCCGGGGTGGCGGTCGGAACCAAGTGCCGGGGTGGCGGGCGGAATCACGGTCCGTGGTGGCAGTCGGAACCAAGGTCCGGGGTGCCGATCGGAACCAAGGTCCGGGGTGGCGGTCGGAACCAAGGTCCAGGTTGGCGGTCGGAACCAAGGTCCGAGGTGGCGTTCGAAACAAAGGTCCGGGGTGACGGTCAGAACCCGAGGTCCGGGGTGCCGGTCGGAACCAATGTCCGGGTTGGCATTCGGAACCAAGGTCCGAGGTGGCTGTCGGAACCAAGGTCCGGGTGGCGATCGGAACAGGGTCCGGGGTGGCGGTCAGAACCAAGGTCCGGGTTGGCGGTCGGAGACAAAGTCCGGGGTGGCCGTCGGAACCAAGGTCCGAGGTGGCGGTCGAAACCAATGTCCGGGGTGGCGGTCAGAACACGAGGTCCGGGGTGCCGGTCGGAACCAATGTCCGGGGTGGCATTCGGAACCAAGGTCCAGGGTGGCGGTCAGAACCCGAGGTCCGGGGTGCCGGTCGGAACCAATGTCCGGGGTGGCATTCGGAACAAAGGTCCGGGGTGGCGGTCGGAACCAAGATCCGGGGTGTGGGTCAGACCCAAATTCCGGGGAGGCAGTCAGAACCAAGGTCTGGGGGGGTGGTCGGAACCAATGCCCATGGTTGCGGTCGGAACAAAGGGCCGGGTGGGCGGTCGGAACTAAGGTCCGGGGTGGCGTTCGGAACCAAGGTCTGGGGTGGCGGTCGGAACCGCTTTCCGAGGTGGCGGTCGGACCCAAGGTCCGGGGTGGCAGTCGGAACCAAGGTCCGGGGTGGTGGTCGGAACTGGTCCGGGGTGGCGGTCGGAACCATGGTCCGGGGGGTCGGTCGGAACGAAGGTCCGGTGAGGCATTCGGAACCAAGGTCCGGGGTGGCGGTCGGAACCAAGGTCCGGGTTGGCGGTCGGAACCAAGGTCCGAGGTGGCGGTCGTAACCAATGTCCGCGGTGGCATTCAGAACCAAGGTCCGGGGTGGCGGTCGGAACCGCTTTCCGAGGTGGTGGTCGGACCCAAGGTCCGGGGTGGCAGTCGGAACCAAGGTCCGGGGTGGCGGTCGGAACTGGTCCGGGGTGGCGGTCGGAACCATGGTCCGGGGGGTCGGTCGGAACCAAGGTCCGGTGAGGCGTTCGGAACCAAGGTCCGGGGTGGCGGTCGGAACCAAGGTCCGGGTTGGCGGTCGGAACCAAGGTCCGAGGTGGCGGTCATAACCAATGTCCGCGGTGGCATTCAGAACCAAGGTCCGGGGTGGCGATCGGAACCAAGGTCCAGTGTGGCGTTCGGAACCAAGGTCCGAGGTGGCACTCAGAACCCAAGTTTCGAGGTGGCGGTCGGAACCAATGCCCGGGGTGACGGTCGGAACCAAGGTCCGGGGTGGCGGTCGGAACCAATGTCCAGGGTGGCGGTCGGAACCAGGATCCGGGGTGGGGGTCGGACCCAAATTCCGGGGTTGCGGTCAGAACCAAGGTCTGGGTGAGCGGTCGGAACCAAGGTCCATTGTGGCAGTTGGAACAATGGTCCGGGAGGGTGGTCGGAACTAATGTCCGGGGTGGCTTTCGGAACCAAGGTCTGGGGTGGCGGTCGGAACCGAGGTCCGAGGTGGTGGTCGGAACCAAGGTCCGGGGTGGCGGTCGGAACCAAGGTCTGGGGTGGCGGTCGGAACAGGTCCGGGGTGGCGGTCGGAACTAAGGTCCGGGGTGGCGGTCGGAACAGGTCCGAGGTGGCGGTTGGATCCAAGGTCCGGGGTGGCGCTCGGAACCCAAGGTGCGGGGTGGCGGTCCGAACCAATGTCCGTGGTGGCGGTCGGAACCAAGGTCCGAGGTGGCGGTCGGATAAATTCCGGGGTGGTGGTCGGAACGAATCCGGAGTGGCAGTTGGAACCAAGTTCCGGGGTGGCGGTCGGAACCAATGTCCGGTGTGGCGGTCGGAACCAAGATCCGGGGTGGGGTTCGGACCCAAATTCCAGGGTGGCCGTCAGAACCAAGGTCTGGGGGGGCAGTCGGAACAAGGTCCATGGTGGCGGTCGGAACAAAGGTCCGGGTGGGCGGTCGGAACTAAGGTCCTGGGTGGCGGTCGGAACCAAGATCCGGGGTGTGGGTCAGACCCAAATTCCGGGGAGGCAGTCAGAACGAAGGTCTGGGGGGGTGGTCGGAACCAATGCCCATGGTTGCGGTCGGAACAAAGGGCCGGGTGGGCGGTCGGAACTAAGGTCCGGGGTGGCTGTTGGAACCAAGGTCCGGGGTGGCGCTCGGACCCAGCTTCCAGGGTTGCGGTTGCATCCAGCGTCCGGGGGGCGGTCAGAACCAAGGTCCGGGGTGACATTCGGAATCAAGGTCGGGGGGAGCGGTCGGAACCAAGGTCCAGAGTGGCGTTGGGAACCAAGGTCCGGGGTGACGTTCGGAACAAAGGTCCGTGGTGGCGGTCGGAAGCAAGGTCCGGGATGGCGGTCGGAACGAAAGTCCGAGGTGGCGGTCGGAAACAAGGTCTGGGGTGGCGGTCAGAACCCAAGGTCGGAGATGGCGGTCGGAACCAAGGTCCGGGGTGGCGGTCGGAACCAAGTGCCGGGGTGGCGGGCGGAATCACGGTCCGTGGTGGCAGTCGGAACCAAGGTCCGGGGTGCCGATCGGAACCAAGGTCCGGGGTGGCGGTCGGAACCAAGGTCCAGGTTGGCGGTCGGAACCAAGGTCCGAGGTGGCGTTCGAAACAAAGGTCCGGGGTGACGGTCAGAACCCGAGGTCCGGGGTGCCGGTCGGAACCAATGTCCGGGTTGGCATTCGGAACCAAGGTCCGAGGTGGCTGTCGGAACCAAGGTCCGGGTGGCGATCGGAACAGGGTCCGGGGTGGCGGTCAGAACCAAGGTCCGGGTTGGCGGTCGGAGCCAAAGTCCGGGGTGGCGGTCAGAACACGAGGTCCGGGGTGCCGGTCGGAACCAATGTCCGGGGTGGCATTCGGAACCATGGTCCAGGGTGGCGGTCAGAACCCGAGGTCCGGGGTGCCGGTCGGAACCAATGTCCGGGGTGACATTCGGAACAAAGGTCCGGGGTGGCGGTCGGAACCAAGATCCGGGGTGTGGGTCAGACCCAAATTCCGGGGAGGCAGTCAGAACCAAGGTCTGGGGGGGTGGTCGGAACCAATGCCCATGGTTGCGGTCGGAACAAAGGGCTGGGTGGGCGGTCGGAACTAAGGTCCGGGGTGGCGTTCGGAACCAAGGTCTGGGGTGGCGGTCGGAACCGCTTTCCGAGGTGGCGGTCGGACCCAAGGTCCGGGGTGGCAGTCGGAACCAAGGTCCGGGGTGGTGGTCGGAACTGGTCCGGGGTGGCGGTCGGAACCATGGTCCGGGGGGTCGGTCGGAACGAAGGTCCGGTGAGGCGTTCGGAACCAAGGTCCGGGGTGGCGGTCGGAACCAAGGTCCGGGTTGGCGGTCGGAACCAAGGTCCGAGGTGGCGGTCGTAACCAATGTCCGCGGTGGCATTCAGAACCAAGTTCCGGGGTGGCGTTCGGAACCAAGGTCTGGGGTGGCGGTCGGAACCGCTTTCCGAGGTGGTGGTCGGACCCAAGGTCCGGGGTGGCAGTCGGAACCAAGGTCCGGGGTGGCGGTCGGAACTGGTCCGGGGTGGCGGTCGGAACCATGGTCCGGGGGGTCGGTCGGAACCAAGGTCCGGTGAGGCGTTCGGAACCAAGGTCCGGGGTGGCGGTCGGAACCAAGGTCCGGGTTGGCGGTCGGAACCAAGGTCCGAGGTGGCGGTCATAACCAATGTCCGCGGTGGCATTCAGAACCAAGGTCCGGGGTGGCGATCGGAACCAAGGTCCAGTGTGGCGTTCGGAACCAAGGTCCGAGGTGGCACTCAGAACCCAAGTTTCGAGGTGGCGGTCGGAACCATTGCCCGGGGTGACGGTCGGAACCAAGGTCCGGGGTGGCGGTCGGAACCAATGTCCGGGGTGGCGGTCGGAACCAGGATCCGGGGTGGGGGTCTTACCCAAATTCCGGGGTTGCGGTCAGAACCAAGGTCTGGGTGAGCGGTCGGAACCAAGGTCCATGGTGGCAGTTGGAACAATGGTCCGGGAGGGTGGTCGGAACTAATGTCCGGGGTGGCTTTCGGAACCAAGGTCTGGGGTGGCGGTCGGAACCGAGGTCCGAGGTGGTGGTCGGAACCAAGGTCCGGGGTGGCGGTCGGAACCAAGGTCTGGGGTGGCGGTCGGAACAGGTCCGGGGTGGCGGTCGGAACTAAGGTCCGGGGTGGCGGTCGGAACAGGTCCGAGGTGGCGGTTGGATCCAAGGTCCGGGGTGGCGCTCGGAACCCAAGGTGCGGGGTGGCGGTCCGAACCAATGTCCGTGGTGGCGGTCGGAACCAAGGTCCGAGGTGGCGGTCGGAAACGAGGTCCGGGGTGGCGTTCGGAACCAAGGTCCGGGGTGGCGGTCGGAACCGAGGTCCGAGGTGGCGGTCGGAACCAAGGAACCAAGGTCTGGGGTGGCGTTCGGAACCAACTTCCGGGGTTGCGGTCGCAACCATCCGAGGGGGAGGTCAGAACCAAGGTCCAGGGTGACAGTCGGAATCAAGGTCACGGGGGGACGGTCGGAACCAAGGTCCGGAGTGGCGTTGGGAACCAAGGTCCGGGGTGACGTTCAGAACAAAGGTCCGGGGTGGCGGTCGGGAGCAAGGTCCGGGATGGCGGTCGGAACCAAAGTCCGAGGTGGCGGTCGGAGCCCAGGTCCGCGGTGGCGGTCAGAACGCGAGGTCCGGGGTTCCGGACGGATCCAAGGTCCGGAATGGCGGTCGGAACCAAGATCCGGGGTGGCGATCGGAACCAAGGTCCGGGGTGGCGTTCGGAACCAAGGACCAGTGTGGCGGGCGGAACCAAGGTCCGGCGTGGTGGTCGGAACCAAGGTTTGGGGTGGGGGGGTGGTCGGAACCAAGGACCGGGTTGGCGGTTGGAACCAAGGTCCGGGGTGGCGCTCGGAACCAACTTCCAGGGTGGCGGTCGGAACCACCGTCCGGGGGGGGCGGTCAGAACCAAGGTCCGGGATGACAGTCGGAACCAAGGTCCGGGGTGGCGGTCGGAAAAAATCCGGGGTGGTGGTCGGAACGAATCTGGAGTGGCGGTTGGAACCAAGTTCCGGGGTGGCGGTCGGAACCAATGTCCGGTGTGGCGGTCGCAACCAAGATCCGGGGTGGGGTTCGGACCCAAATTCCAGGGTGGCGGTCAGAACCAAGGTCTGGGGGGCAGTCGGAACCAAGGTCCGGGGTGGCGGTCGGAACTGGTCCGGGGTGGCGGTCGGAACCAAGGTCCGGGGGGGCGGTCGGAACCAAGGTCCAGTGAGGCGTTCGGAACCAAGGTCCGGGGTGGCGGTCGGAACCAAGGTCCGTGTTGGCGGTCGGAACCAAGGTCCGGGGTGGCGATCGGATCCAAGGTCCAGTGTGGCGTTCGGAACCAAGGTCCGAGGTGGCACTCAGAACCCAAGGTTCGAGGTGGCAGTCGGAACCAATGCCCGGGGTTGCGGTCGGAACCAAGGTCCGGGGTGGCGGTCGGAACCAATGTCCGGGGTGGCAGTCGGAACCAAGATCCGGGGTGGGGGTCGGACCCAAATTCCGCGGTGGCGGTCAGAACCACGTTCTGGGGGGGCGGTCGGAACCAAGGTCCATGGTGGCGGTCGGAACAATGGTCCGGGAGGGTGGTCGGAACTAATGTCTGGGGTGGCTTTCGGAACCAAGGTCCAAGATGGCGGTCGGAACCGAGGTCCGTGGTGGCGGTCGGAACCAAGGTCCGGGGTGGCGGTCGGAACCAATGTCTGGGGTCGCGGTCGGAACAGGTCCGGGGTGGCGGTCGGAACCATGGTCCGGGGTGGCGGTCGGAACAAAGGTCCGGGGTGACGGTCAGAACCCGAGGTCCGGGGTGCCGGTCGGAACCAATGTCCGGGGTGGCATTCGGAACCAAGGTCCGAGGTGGCGGTCGGAACCAAGGTCCGGGTGGCGGTCGGAACAGGGTCCGGGGTGGCGGTCAGAACCTAGGTCCGGGTTGGCGGTCGGAGCCAAGGTCTGGGGTGGCCATCGGAACCAAGGTCTGGGGGGGCAGTCGGAACCAAGGTCCATGGTGGCGGTCGGAACAAAGGTCTGGGTGGGCGGTCGGAACTAAGGTCCGGGGTGGTGTTCGGAACCAAGGTCCGGGGTGGCGGTCGGAACCGAGGTCGGAGGTGGCGGTCGGAACCAAGGTCCGGTGTGGCGGTCGGAACCAAGGTCCGGTGTGGCGCTCGGAACAGGTCCGGGGTGGCGGTTGGAACCAAGGTCCGGGGTGGCGCTCGGACCCAACTTCCAGGGTCGCGGTTGCATCCACCGTCCGGGGGGCGGTCAGAACCAAGGTCCAGGGTGACATTCGGAATCAAGGTCGGGGGGAGCGGTCGGAACCAAGGTCCAGAGTGGCGTTGGGAACCAAGGTCCGGGGTGACGTTCGGAACAAAGGTCCGTGGTGGCGGTCGGAAGCAAGGTCCGGGATGGCGGTCGGAACCAAAGTCCGAGGTGGCGGTCGGAAACAAGGTCTGGGGTGGCGGTCAGAACCCAAGGTCGGAGATGGCGGTCGGAACCAAGGTCCGGGGTGGCGGTCGGAACCAAGTGCCGGGGTGGCGGGCGGAATCACGGTCCGTGGTGGCAGTCGGAACCAAGGTCCGGGGTGCCGATCGGAACCAAGGTCCGGGGTGGCGGTCGGAACCAAGGTCCAGGTTGGCGGTCGGAACCAAGGTCCGAGGTGGCGTTCGAAACAAAGGTCCGGGGTGACGGTCAGAACCCGAGGTCCGGGGTGCCGGTCGGAACCAATGTCCGGGTTGGCATTCGGAACCAAGGTCCGAGGTGGCTGTCGGAACCAAGGTCCGGGTGGCGATCGGAACAGGGTCCGGGGTGGCGGTCAGAACCAAGGTCCGGGTTGGCGGTCGGAGACAAAGTCCGGGGTGGCCGTCGGAACCAAGGTCCGAGGTGGCGGTCGAAACCAATGTCCGGGGTGGCGGTCAGAACACGAGGTCCGGGGTGCCGGTCGGAACCAATGTCCGGGGTGGCATTCGGAACCAAGGTCCAGGGTGGCGGTCAGAACCCGAGGTCCGGGGTGCCGGTCGGAACCAATGTCCGGGGTGGCATTCGGAACAAAGGTCCGGGGTGGCGGTCGGAACCAAGATCCGGGGTGTGGGTCAGACCCAAATTCCGGGGAGGCAGTCAGAACCAAGGTCTGGGGGGGTGGTCGGAACCAATGCCCATGGTTGCGGTCGGAACAAAGGGCCGGGTGGGCGGTCGGAACTAAGGTCCGGGGTGGCGTTCGGAACCAAGGTCTGGGGTGGCGGTCGGAACCGCTTTCCGAGGTGGCGGTCGGACCCAAGGTCCGGGGTGGCAGTCGGAACCAAGGTCCGGGGTGGTGGTCGGAACTGGTCCGGGGTGGCGGTCGGAACCATGGTCCGGGGGGTCGGTCGGAACGAAGGTCCGGTGAGGCATTCGGAACCAAGGTCCGGGGTGGCGGTCGGAACCAAGGTCCGGGTTGGCGGTCGGAACCAAGGTCCGAGGTGGCGGTCGTAACCAATGTCCGCGGTGGCATTCAGAACCAAGGTCCGGGGTGGCGGTCGGAACCGCTTTCCGAGGTGGTGGTCGGACCCAAGGTCCGGGGTGGCAGTCGGAACCAAGGTCCGGGGTGGCGGTCGGAACTGGTCCGGGGTGGCGGTCGGAACCATGGTCCGGGGGGTCGGTCGGAACCAAGGTCCGGTGAGGCGTTCGGAACCAAGGTCCGGGGTGGCGGTCGGAACCAAGGTCCGGGTTGGCGGTCGGAACCAAGGTCCGAGGTGGCGGTCATAACCAATGTCCGCGGTGGCATTCAGAACCAAGGTCCGGGGTGGCGATCGGAACCAAGGTCCAGTGTGGCGTTCGGAACCAAGGTCCGAGGTGGCACTCAGAACCCAAGTTTCGAGGTGGCGGTCGGAACCAATGCCCGGGGTGACGGTCGGAACCAAGGTCCGGGGTGGCGGTCGGAACCAATGTCCAGGGTGGCGGTCGGAACCAGGATCCGGGGTGGGGGTCGGACCCAAATTCCGGGGTTGCGGTCAGAACCAAGGTCTGGGTGAGCGGTCGGAACCAAGGTCCATTGTGGCAGTTGGAACAATGGTCCGGGAGGGTGGTCGGAACTAATGTCCGGGGTGGCTTTCGGAACCAAGGTCTGGGGTGGCGGTCGGAACCGAGGTCCGAGGTGGTGGTCGGAACCAAGGTCCGGGGTGGCGGTCGGAACCAAGGTCTGGGGTGGCGGTCGGAACAGGTCCGGGGTGGCGGTCGGAACTAAGGTCCGGGGTGGCGGTCGGAACAGGTCCGAGGTGGCGGTTGGATCCAAGGTCCGGGGTGGCGCTCGGAACCCAAGGTGCGGGGTGGCGGTCCGAACCAATGTCCGTGGTGGCGGTCGGAACCAAGGTCCGAGGTGGCGGTCGGATAAATTCCGGGGTGGTGGTCGGAACGAATCCGGAGTGGCAGTTGGAACCAAGTTCCGGGGTGGCGGTCGGAACCAATGTCCGGTGTGGCGGTCGGAACCAAGATCCGGGGTGGGGTTCGGACCCAAATTCCAGGGTGGCCGTCAGAACCAAGGTCTGGGGGGGCAGTCGGAACAAGGTCCATGGTGGCGGTCGGAACAAAGGTCCGGGTGGGCGGTCGGAACTAAGGTCCTGGGTGGCGGTCGGAACCAAGATCCGGGGTGTGGGTCAGACCCAAATTCCGGGGAGGCAGTCAGAACGAAGGTCTGGGGGGGTGGTCGGAACCAATGCCCATGGTTGCGGTCGGAACAAAGGGCCGGGTGGGCGGTCGGAACTAAGGTCCGGGGTGGCTGTTGGAACCAAGGTCCGGGGTGGCGCTCGGACCCAACTTCCAGGGTTGCGGTTGCATCCAGCGTCCGGGGGGCGGTCAGAACCAAGGTCCGGGGTGACATTCGGAATCAAGGTCGGGGGGAGCGGTCGGAACCAAGGTCCAGAGTGGCGTTGGGAACCAAGGTCCGGGGTGACGTTCGGAACAAAGGTCCGTGGTGGCGGTCGGAAGCAAGGTCCGGGATGGCGGTCGGAACGAAAGTCCGAGGTGGCGGTCGGAAACAAGGTCTGGGGTGGCGGTCAGAACCCAAGGTCGGAGATGGCGGTCGGAACCAAGGTCCGGGGTGGCGGTCGGAACCAAGTGCCGGGGTGGCGGGCGGAATCACGGTCCGTGGTGGCAGTCGGAACCAAGGTCCGGGGTGCCGATCGGAACCAAGGTCCGGGGTGGCGGTCGGAACCAAGGTCCAGGTTGGCGGTCGGAACCAAGGTCCGAGGTGGCGTTCGAAACAAAGGTCCGGGGTGACGGTCAGAACCCGAGGTCCGGGGTGCCGGTCGGAACCAATGTCCGGGTTGGCATTCGGAACCAAGGTCCGAGGTGGCTGTCGGAACCAAGGTCCGGGTGGCGATCGGAACAGGGTCCGGGGTGGCGGTCAGAACCAAGGTCCGGGTTGGCGGTCGGAGCCAAAGTCCGGGGTGGCGGTCAGAACACGAGGTCCGGGGTGCCGGTCGGAACCAATGTCCGGGGTGGCATTCGGAACCATGGTCCAGGGTGGCGGTCAGAACCCGAGGTCCGGGGTGCCGGTCGGAACCAATGTCCGGGGTGACATTCGGAACAAAGGTCCGGGGTGGCGGTCGGAACCAAGATCCGGGGTGTGGGTCAGACCCAAATTCCGGGGAGGCAGTCAGAACCAAGGTCTGGGGGGGTGGTCGGAACCAATGCCCATGGTTGCGGTCGGAACAAAGGGCTGGGTGGGCGGTCGGAACTAAGGTCCGGGGTGGCGTTCGGAACCAAGGTCTGGGGTGGCGGTCGGAACCGCTTTCCGAGGTGGCGGTCGGACCCAAGGTCCGGGGTGGCAGTCGGAACCAAGGTCCGGGGTGGTGGTCGGAACTGGTCCGGGGTGGCGGTCGGAACCATGGTCCGGGGGGTCGGTCGGAACGAAGGTCCGGTGAGGCGTTCGGAACCAAGGTCCGGGGTGGCGGTCGGAACCAAGGTCCGGGTTGGCGGTCGGAACCAAGGTCCGAGGTGGCGGTCGTAACCAATGTCCGCGGTGGCATTCAGAACCAAGTTCCGGGGTGGCGTTCGGAACCAAGGTCTGGGGTGGCGGTCGGAACCGCTTTCCGAGGTGGTGGTCGGACCCAAGGTCCGGGGTGGCAGTCGGAACCAAGGTCCGGGGTGGCGGTCGGAACTGGTCCGGGGTGGCGGTCGGAACCATGGTCCGGGGGGTCGGTCGGAACCAAGGTCCGGTGAGGCGTTCGGAACCAAGGTCCGGGGTGGCGGTCGGAACCAAGGTCCGGGTTGGCGGTCGGAACCAAGGTCCGAGGTGGCGGTCATAACCAATGTCCGCGGTGGCATTCAGAACCAAGGTCCGGGGTGGCGATCGGAACCAAGGTCCAGTGTGGCGTTCGGAACCAAGGTCCGAGGTGGCACTCAGAACCCAAGTTTCGAGGTGGCGGTCGGAACCATTGCCCGGGGTGACGGTCGGAACCAAGGTCCGGGGTGGCGGTCGGAACCAATGTCCGGGGTGGCGGTCGGAACCAGGATCCGGGGTGGGGGTCTTACCCAAATTCCGGGGTTGCGGTCAGAACCAAGGTCTGGGTGAGCGGTCGGAACCAAGGTCCATGGTGGCAGTTGGAACAATGGTCCGGGAGGGTGGTCGGAACTAATGTCCGGGGTGGCTTTCGGAACCAAGGTCTGGGGTGGCGGTCGGAACCGAGGTCCGAGGTGGTGGTCGGAACCAAGGTCCGGGGTGGCGGTCGGAACCAAGGTCTGGGGTGGCGGTCGGAACAGGTCCGGGGTGGCGGTCGGAACTAAGGTCCGGGGTGGCGGTCGGAACAGGTCCGAGGTGGCGGTTGGATCCAAGGTCCGGGGTGGCGCTCGGAACCCAAGGTGCGGGGTGGCGGTCCGAACCAATGTCCGTGGTGGCGGTCGGAACCAAGGTCCGAGGTGGCGGTCGGAAACGAGGTCCGGGGTGGCGTTCGGAACCAAGGTCCGGGGTGGCGGTCGGAACCGAGGTCCGAGGTGGCGGTCGGAACCAAGGAACCAAGGTCTGGGGTGGCGTTCGGAACCAACTTCCGGGGTTGCGGTCGCAACCATCCGAGGGGGAGGTCAGAACCAAGGTCCAGGGTGACAGTCGGAATCAAGGTCACGGGGGGACGGTCGGAACCAAGGTCCGGAGTGGCGTTGGGAACCAAGGTCCGGGGTGACGTTCAGAACAAAGGTCCGGGGTGGCGGTCGGGAGCAAGGTCCGGGATGGCGGTCGGAACCAAAGTCCGAGGTGGCGGTCGGAGCCCAGGTCCGCGGTGGCGGTCAGAACGCGAGGTCCGGGGTTCCGGACGGATCCAAGGTCCGGAATGGCGGTCGGAACCAAGATCCGGGGTGGCGATCGGAACCAAGGTCCGGGGTGGCGTTCGGAACCAAGGACCAGTGTGGCGGGCGGAACCAAGGTCCGGCGTGGTGGTCGGAACCAAGGTTTGGGGTGGGGGGGTGGTCGGAACCAAGGACCGGGTTGGCGGTTGGAACCAAGGTCCGGGGTGGCGCTCGGAACCAACTTCCAGGGTGGCGGTCGGAACCACCGTCCGGGGGGGGCGGTCAGAACCAAGGTCCGGGATGACAGTCGGAACCAAGGTCCGGGGTGGCGGTCGGAAAAAATCCGGGGTGGTGGTCGGAACGAATCTGGAGTGGCGGTTGGAACCAAGTTCCGGGGTGGCGGTCGGAACCAATGTCCGGTGTGGCGGTCGCAACCAAGATCCGGGGTGGGGTTCGGACCCAAATTCCAGGGTGGCGGTCAGAACCAAGGTCTGGGGGGCAGTCGGAACCAAGGTCCGGGGTGGCGGTCGGAACTGGTCCGGGGTGGCGGTCGGAACCAAGGTCCGGGGGGGCGGTCGGAACCAAGGTCCAGTGAGGCGTTCGGAACCAAGGTCCGGGGTGGCGGTCGGAACCAAGGTCCGTGTTGGCGGTCGGAACCAAGGTCCGGGGTGGCGATCGGATCCAAGGTCCAGTGTGGCGTTCGGAACCAAGGTCCGAGGTGGCACTCAGAACCCAAGGTTCGAGGTGGCAGTCGGAACCAATGCCCGGGGTTGCGGTCGGAACCAAGGTCCGGGGTGGCGGTCGGAACCAATGTCCGGGGTGGCAGTCGGAACCAAGATCCGGGGTGGGGGTCGGACCCAAATTCCGCGGTGGCGGTCAGAACCACGTTCTGGGGGGGCGGTCGGAACCAAGGTCCATGGTGGCGGTCGGAACAATGGTCCGGGAGGGTGGTCGGAACTAATGTCTGGGGTGGCTTTCGGAACCAAGGTCCAAGATGGCGGTCGGAACCGAGGTCCGTGGTGGCGGTCGGAACCAAGGTCCGGGGTGGCGGTCGGAACCAATGTCTGGGGTCGCGGTCGGAACAGGTCCGGGGTGGCGGTCGGAACCATGGTCCGGGGTGGCGGTCGGAACAGGTCCGAGGTGGCGGTCAGAACCAAGGTCCGGGGTGGCGCTTGAAACCCAAGGTGCGGGGTGGCGGTCCGAACCAATGTCCGTGGTGGCGGTCGGAACCAAGGTCCGAGGTGGCGGTCGGAAACAAGGTCCGGGGTGGCGGTCGGAACAGGTCCGGGGTGGCGTTCGGAACCAAGGTCCGAGGTGGCGGTCAGAACCAAGTTCCGGGGTGGCGGTTGAAACCAAGGTCCGGGGGCGCGGTCAGAACCCATGGTCCGGGGTTCCGGACGGATCCAAGGTCCGGAATGGCGGTCGGAACCAAGATCCGGGGTGGCGATCGGAACCAAGGTCCGGGGTGGCGTTCGGAACCAAGGACCGGTGTGGCGGGCGGAACCAAGGTCCGGCGTTGTGGTCGGAACCAAGGTTTGGGGGGGGGCGGTCGCAACCAAGGTCCGGGTTGGCGGTTGGAACCAAGGTCTGGGGTGGCGCTCGGAACCAACTTCCAGGGTGGCGGTCGGAACCACCGTCCGGGGGGGGCGGTCAGAACCAAGGTCCGGGATGACAGTCGGAACCAAGGTCCGGGGTGGCGGTCGGATAAAATCCGGGGTGGTGGTCGGAACGAATCCGGAGTGGCAGTTGGAACCAAGTTCCGGGGTGGCGGTCGGAACCAATGTCCGGTGTGGCGGTCGGAACCAAGATCCGGGGTGGGGTTCGGACCCAAATTCCAGGGTGGCCGTCAGAACCAAGGTCTGGGGGGGCAGTCGGAACAAGGTCCATGGTGGCGGTCGGAACAAAGGTCCGGGTGGGCGGTCGGAACTAAGGTCCTGGGTGGCGTTCGGAACCAAGGTCCGGGGTGGCGGTCGGAACCGAGGTCCGAGGTGGCGGTCGGAACCAAGGTCCGGGGTGGGGGTCGGAACCAAGGTCCGGGGTGGCGGTCGGAACAAGTCCGGGGTGGCGGTTGGAACCAAGGTCCGGGGTGGCGCTCGGAACCAACTTCCGGGGTTGCGGTCGCAACCACCGTCCGGGGGGGCGGTCAGAACCAAGGTCCAGGGTGACAGTCGGAATCAAGGTCGGGGGGGGGCGGTCGGAACCAAGGTCCGGAGTGGGGTTGGGAACCAAGGTCCGGGGTGGCATTCGGAACCAAGGTCCGGGGGGGCGGTCGGAACCAACCTCCGAGGTGGCGGTCGGAATCAAGGTCAGGGGGGGCGGTCGGAACCAAAGTCCGGGGTGGCGGTCGGAAGCAAGGTCCGGGATGGCGATCGGAACCAAAGTCCGAGGTGGCGGTCGGAAGCAAGGTCCGGGGTGGCGGTCAGAACCCAAGGTCGGAGATGGCGGAACCAAGGTCCGGGGTGGCGGTCGGAACCAAGTTCCGGGGTGGTGGGCGAATCACGGTCCGGGGTGGCAGTCGGAACCAAGGTCCGGGGTGACGGTCGGAACCAAGGTCCGGGGTGGCGGTCAAATCAAGGTCCGGGTTGGCGGTCGGAACCAAGGTCCGAGGTGTCGGTCGAAACCAAGGTCCGGGGTGGCGGTCAGAACCCGAGGTCCGTGGTGCCGGTCGGAACCAATGTCCGGGGTGGCATTCGGAACAAATGTCCGGGGTAGCGGTCGGAACGAAGATCCGGGGTGTGGGTCCGACCCAAATTCCGGGGAGGCAGTCAGAACCAAGGTCTGGGGGCCGGTCGGAACCACGGTCCATGGTTGCAGTCGGAACAAAGGTCCGGGTGGGCGGTCGGAATTAAGGTCCGGGGTGGCGTTCGGAACCAAGGTCTGGGGTGGCGGTCGGAACCGCTTTCCGAGGTGGCGGTCGGAACCAAGGTCCAGGGTGGCAGTCGGAACCAAGGTCCGGGGTGGCGGTCGGAACTGGTCCGGGGTGGCGGTCGGAACCAAGGTCCGGGGGGCGGTCGGAACCAAGGTCCGGTGAGGCGTTCGGAACCAAGGTCCGGGGTGGCGGTCGGAACCAAGGTCCGGGTTGGTGGTTGGAACCAAGGTCCGAGGTGGCGGTCGTAACCAATGTCCGGGGTGGCATTCAGAACCAAGGGCCGGGGTGGCGATCGGAACCAAGGTCCAGTGTGGCGTTCAGAACCAAGGTCTGAGGTGGCACTCAGAACCCAAGGTTCGAGGTGGCGGTCGGAACCAAGATCCGGGGTGACGGTCGGAACCAATGTCCGGGGTGGCGTTCGGAACCAAGGTCTGGGGTGGCGGTCGGAACAGATCCGGGGTGGCAGTCGGAACGAAGGTCCGGGGTGGCGGTTGGAACCAATCTCCGGGGTGGCGGGCGGAACCAAGATCCGGGGTGGGGGTCGGACCCAAATTCCGGGGTGGCGGTCGGAACCAAGGTCCATGGTGGCGCTCGGAACAATGGTCCTGTCGGGTGGTCGGAACCAAGGTCCGAAGTGGCGGTCGGAACCAAGTGCCGGGGTGGCGGGCGGAATCACGGTCCGTGGTGGCAGTCGGAACCAAGGTCCGGGGTGCCGGTCGGAACCAAGGTCCGGGGTGGCGGTCGGAACCAAGGTCCGGGTTGGCGGTCGGAACCAAGGTCCGAGGTGGCATTCGTAACCAAGGTCCGGGGTGACGGTCAGAACCCGAGGTCCGGGGTGCCGGTCGGAACCAATGTCCGGGGTGGCATTCGGAACCAAGGTCCGAGGTGGCGGTCGGAACCAAGGTCCGGGTGGCGGTAGGAACAGGGTCCGGGGTGGCGGTCAGAACCTAGGTCCGGGTTGGCGGTCGGAGCCAAGGTCCGGGGTGGCCATCGGAACCAAGGTCTGGGGGGGCAGTCGGAACCAAGGTCCATGGTGGCGGTCGGAACAAAGGTCTGGGTGGGCGGTCGGAACTAAGGTCCGGGGTGGCGTTCGGAACCAAGGTCCGGGGTGGCGGTCGGAACCGAGGTCGGAGGTGGCGGTCGGAACCAAGGTCCGGTGTGGCGGTCGGAACCAAGGTCCGGTGTGACGGTCGGAACAGGTCCGGGGTGGCGGTTGGAACCAAGGTCCGGGGTGGCGCTCGGACCCAACTTCCAGGGTCGCGGTTGCATCCACCGTCCGGGGGGCGGTCAGAACCAAGGTCCGGGGTGACATTCGGAATCAAGGTCGGGGGGAGCGGTCGGAACCAAGGTCCAGAGTGGCGTTGGGAACCAAGGTCCGGGGTGACGTTCGGAACAAAGGTCCGTGGTGGCGGTCGGAAGCAAGGTCCGGGATGGCGGTCGGAACCAAAGTCCGAGGTGGCGGTCGGAAACAAGGTCTGGGGTGGCGGTCAGAACCCAAGGTCGGAGATGGCGGTCGGAACCAAGGTCCGGGGTGGCGGTCGGAACCAAGTGCCGGGGTGGCGGGCGGAATCACGGTCCGTGGTGGCAGTCGGAACCAAGGTCCGGGGTGCCGATCGGAACCAAGGTCCGGCGTGGCGGTCGGAACCAAGGTCCAGGTTGGCGGTCGGAACCAAGGTCCGAGGTGGCGTTCGAAACAAAGGTCCGGGGTGACGGTCAGAACCCGAGGTCCGGGGTGCCGGTCGGAACCAATGTCCGGGGTGGCATTCGGAACCAAGGTCCGAGGTGGCTGTCGGAACCAAGGTCCGGGTGGCGATCGGAACAGGGTCCGGGGTGGCGGTCAGAACCAAGGTCCGGGTTGGCGGTCGGAGCCAAGGTCCGGGGTGGCCGTCGGAACCAAGGTCCGAGGTGGCGGTCGAAACCAATGTCCGGGGTGGCGGTCAGAACACGAGGTCCGGGGTGCCGGTCGGAACCAATGTCCGGGGTGGCATTCGGAACCAAGGTCCGGGGTGGCGGTCAGAACCCGAGGTCCGGGGTGCCGGTCGGAACCAATGTCCGGGGTGGCATTCGGAACAAAGGTCCGGGGTGGCGGTCGGAACCAAGATCCGGGGTGTGGGTCAGACCCAAATTCCGGGGAGGCAGTCAGAACCAAGGTCTGGGGGGGTGGTCGGAACCAATGCCCAAGGTTGCGGTCGGAACAAAGGGCCGGGTGGGCGGTCGGAACTAAGGTCCGGGGTGGCGTTCGGAACCAAGGTCTGGGTTGGCGGTCGGAACCGCTTTCCGAGGTGGCGGTCGGATCCAAGGTGCGGGGTGGCAGTCGGAACCAAGGTCCGGGGTGGCGGTCGGAACTGGTCCGGGGTGGCGGTCGGAACCATGGTCCGGGGGGTCGGTCAGAACGAAGGTCCGGTGAGGCGTTCGGAACCAAGGTCCGGGGTGGCGGTCGGAACCAAGGTCCGGGTTGGCGGTCGGAACCAAGGTCCGAGGTGGCGGTCGTAACCAATGTCCGCGGTGGCATTCAGAACCAAGGTCCGGGGTGGCGATCGGAACCAAGGTCCAGTGTGGCGTTCGGAACCAAGGTCCGAGGTGGCACTCAGAACCCAAGTTTCGAGGTGGCGGTCGGAACCAATGCCCGGGGTGACGGTCGGAACCAAGGTCCGGGGTTGCCATCGGAACCAAGGTCCGAGGTGGCGGTCGAAACCAAGGTCCGCGGTGGCGGTCAGAACGCGAGGTCCGGGGTGCCGGTCGGAACCAATGTCCGGGGTGGCATTCGGAACCAAGGTCCGGGGTGGCGGTCAGAACGCGAGGTCCGGGGTGCCGGTCTGAACCAATGTCCGGGGTGGCATTCGGAACAAAGGTCCGGGGTGGCAGTCGGAACCAAGATCCGGGGTGTGGGTCAGACCCAAATTCCGGGGAGGCAGTCAGAACCAAGGTCTGGGGGGGCGGTCGGAACCAATGGCCATGGTTGCAGTCGGAACAAAGGGCGGGTGGGCGGTCGGAACTAAGGTCCAGAGTGGCGTTGGGAACCAAGGTCCGGGGTGACGTTCGGAACAAAGGTCCGGGGTGGCGGTCGGAACCAAGGTCCGGGATGGCGGTCGGAACCAAAGTCCGAGGTGGCGGTCGGAAACAAGGTCTGGGGTGGCGGTCAGAACCCAAGGTCGGAGATGGCGGTCGGAACCAAGGTCCGGGGTGGCGGTCGGAACCAAGTGCCGGGGTGGCGGGCGGAATCACGGTCCGTGGTGGCAGTCGGAACCAAGGTCCGGGGTGCCGATCGGAACCAAGGTCCGGGGTGGCGGTCGGAACCAAGGTCCAGGTTGGCGGTCGGAACCAAGGTCCGAGGTGGCGTTCGAAACAAAGGTCCGGGGTGACGGTCAGAACCCGAGGTCCGGGGTGCCGGTCGGAACCAATGTCCGGGGTGGCATTCGGAACCAAGGTCCGAGGTGGCTGTCGGAACCAAGGTCCGGGTGGCGATCGGAACAGGGTCCGGGGTGGCGGTCAGAACCAAGGTCCGGGTTGGCGGTCGGAGCCAAGGTCCGGGGTGGCCGTCGGAACCAAGGTCCGAGGTGGCGGTCGAAACCAATGTCCGGGGTGGCGGTCAGAACATGAGGTCCGGGGTGCCGGTCGGAACCAATGTCCGGGGTGGCATTCGGAACCAAGGTCCGGGGTGGCGGTCAGAACCCGAGGTCCGGGGTGCCGGTCGGAACCAATGTCCGGGGTGGCATTCGGAACAAAGGTCCGGGGTGGCGGTCGGAACCAAGATCCGGGGTGTGGGTCAGACCCAAATTCCGGGGAGGCAGTCAGAACCAAGGTCTGGGGGGGTGGTCGGAACCAATGCCCATGGTTGCGGTCGGAACAAAGGGCCGGGTGGGCGGTCGGAACTAAGGTCCGGGGTGGCGTTCGGAACCAAGGTCTGGGGTGGCGGTCGGAACCGCTTTCCGAGGTGGCGGTCGGATCCAAGCTCCGGGGTGGCAGTCGGAACCAAGGTCCGGGGTGGTGGTCGGAACTGGTCCGGGGTGGCGGTCGGAACCATGGTCCGGGGGGTCGGTCAGAACGAAGGTCCGGTGAGGCGTTCGGAACCAAGGTCCGGGGTGGCGGTCGGAACCAAGGTCCGGGTTGGCGGTCGGAACCAAGGTCCGAGGTGGCGGTCGTAACCAATGTCCGCGGTGGCATTCAGAACCAAGGTCCGGGGTGGCGATCGGAACCAAGGTCCAGTGTGGCGTTCGGAACCAAGGTCCGAGGTGGCACTCAGAACCCAAGTTTCGAGGTGGCGGTCGGAACCAATGCCCGGGGTGACGGTCGGAACCAAGGTCCGGGGTTGCCATCGGAACCAAGGTCCGAGGTGGCGGTCGAAACCAAGGTCCGCGGTGGCGGTCAGAACGCGAGGTCCGGGGTGCCGGTCGGAACCAATGTCCGGGGTGGCATTCGGAACCAAGGTCCGGGGTGGCGGTCAGAACGCGAGGTCCGGGGTGCCGGTCGGAACCAATGTCCAGGGTGGCATTCGGAACAAAGGTCCGGGGTGGCAGTCGGAACCAAGATCCGGGGTGTGGGTCAGACCCAAATTCCGGGGAGGCAGTCAGAACCAAGGTCTGGGGGGGCGGTCGGAACCAATGGCCATGGTTGCGGTCGGAACAAAGGGCGGGTGGGCGGTCGGAACTAAGGTCCGGGGTGGCGTTCGGAACCAAGGTCCGGGGTGGCGGTCGGAACTGGTCCGGGGTGGCGGTCGGAACCAAGGTCCGGGGGTGCGGTCGGAACCAAGGTCCGGTGAGGCATTCGGAACCAAGGTCCGGGGTGGCGGTCGGAACCAAGGTCCGGGTTGGCGGTCGGAACCAAGGTCCGAGGTGGCGGTCGTAACCAATGTCCGGGGTGGCATTCAGAACCAAGGTCCGGGGTGGCGATCAGAACCAAGGTCCAGTGTGGCGTTCGGAACCAAGGTCCGAGGTGGCACTCAGAACCCAAGGTTCGAGGTGGCGGTGGGAACCAATGCCCGGGGTGGCGGTCGGAACCAAGGTCCGGGGTGGCGGTCAGAACCAATGTCCGGGGTGGCGGTCGGAACCAAGATCCGGGGTGGGGGTCGGACCCAAATTCCGAGGTGGCGGTCAGAACCAAGGTCTGGGGGGGCGGTCGGAACCAAGGTCCATGGTGGCGGTCGGAACAATGGTCCGGGAGGGTGGTCGGAACTAAGGTCCGGGGCGGCTTTCGGAACCAAGGTCCGGGGTGGCGGTCGGAACCGAGGTCCGAGGTGGTGGTCGGAACCAAGGTCCGGGGTGGCGGTCGGAACCAAGGTCTGGGGTGGCGGTCGGAACCAAGGTCCGGGGGGGGCGCTCGGAACCCAAGGTGCGGGGTGGCGGTCCGAAGCAATGTCCGTGGTGGCGGTTGGAACCAAGGTCCGAGCTGGCGGTCGGAAACAAGGTCCGGGGTGGCGGCCGGAACTAAGGTCCGGGGTGGCGTTCGGAACCAAGGTCCGGGGTGGCGGTCGGAACCGAGGTCCGAGGTGGCAGTCGGAACCAAGGTCCGGGGTGACGGTCGGAACCAAGGTCCGGGGTGGCGGTCGGAACAAGTCCGGGGTGGCCGTTGGAACCAAGGTCCGGGGTGGCGGTCAGAACCATCCTCCGGGGTTGCGGTCGCAACCACCGTCCGGGGGGGGCGGTCAGAACCAAGGTCCAGGGTGACAGTCGGAATCAAGGTCAGGGGGGGGCGGTCGGAACCAAGGTCCGGAGTGGCGTTGGGAACCAAGGTCCGGGGTGACATTCGGAACAAAGGTCCGGGGTGGCGGTCGGATGCAAGGTCCAGGATGGCGGTCGGAACCAAAGTCCGAGGTGGCGGTTGGAACCAATGTCCGTGGTGGCGGTCGGAACCACGTTCTGGGGTGGCGGTCGGAACCAAGTTCGGGGTGGCGGTCGGAACCAAGGTCCGAGGTGGTGGTCGGAACCAAGTTCCGGGGTGGCGGTTGGAACCAAGGTCCGGGGGAGCGGTCGGAACCAAGGTCCGGGGAGGCAGTCGGAAACAACGTCCGGGGTGGCGGTCGGAACCAAGGCCCGGGTTGGCTGTAGGAACCAAGGTCCGAGGTGGTGGTCGGATCCAAGGTCCGGGTGGCGTTCGGAACAGGGTCCGGGGTGGCGGTCAGAACCAAGGTCCGGAGTGGCGGTCGGAACCAAACTCCGAGGTGGCGGTCGCAACCTAGGTCCGGGGGGGTGGTCAGAACCCAAGGTCCGGGATTCCGGTCGGATCCAAGGTCCGGGGTGGCGGTCAGAACCCGAGGTCCAGGTTGGCGGTCAGAACCATTGTCCGGGGTGGCATTCAGAAACAAGGTCCGAGGTGGCGGTCGAAACCAAGGTCCGGGTGCCGATCGGAACAGGGTCCGGGTTGCCGGTCCCAACCAAGGTCCGGGGTGGCAGACAGAACCAAGGTCCGGAGTGGCGGTCGGAACCAAACTCTGAGGTGGCGGTCGCAACCTTGGTCCGGGGGGGTGGTCAGAACCCAAGGTCCGGGATTCCGGTCGGATCCAAGGTCCGGGATGTCGGCCGGAACCAAGATCCGGGGTGGCGATCGGAACCAAGGTCCGGGGTGGCGTTCGGAACCAAGGACCGGTGTGGCGGGCGGAACCAAGGTCCGGAGTGGTGGTCGGAACCAAGGTTTCGGGGGGGGGCGGTCGG
Organism: Mustelus asterias; assembly: GCF_964213995.1. NCBI lineage: Eukaryota > Metazoa > Chordata > Chondrichthyes > Carcharhiniformes > Triakidae > Mustelus > Mustelus asterias. The sequence continues at coordinate 47,158,953 of NC_135822.1, read as the reverse complement.
AACCAAGGTCCGGGTTGGCGTTCGGAACCAAGGTCCGGGTGCCGATCGGAACAGGGTCCGGGTTGCCGGTCCCAACCAAGGTCCGGGGTGGCAGACAGAACCAAGGTCCGGAGTCGCGGTCGGAACCAAACTCTGAGGTGGCGGTCGCAACCTTTGTCCGGGGGGGTGGTCAGAAACCAAGGTCCGGGATTCCGGTCGGATCCAAGGTCCGGGATGTCGGTCGGAACCAAGATCCGGGGTGGCGATCGGAACCAAGGTCCGGGGTGGCGTTCGGAACCAAGGACCGGTGTGGCGGGCGGAACCAAGGTCCGGAGTGGTGGTCGGAACCAGGTTTTCGGGGGGGGCGGTCGGAACCAAGGTCCGGGTGGCGTTCGGAACAGGGTCCGGGGTGGCGGTCAGAACCAAGGTCCGGAGTGGCGGTCGGAACCAAACTCCGAGGTGGCGGTCGCAACCTAGGTCCGGGGGGGTGGTCAGAACCCAAGGTCCGGGATTCCGGTCGGATCCAAGGTCCGGGGTGGCGGTCAGAACCCGAGGTCCAGGTTGGCGGTCGGAACCATTGTCCGGGGTGGCATTCAGAAACAAGGTCCGAGGTGGCGGTCGAAACCAAGGTCCGGGTGCCGATCGGAACAGGGTCCGGGTTGCCGGTCCCAACCAAGGTCCGGGGTGGCAGACAGAACCAAGGTCCGGAGTGGCGGTCGGAACCAAACTCTGAGGTGGCGGTCGCAACCTTGGTCCGGGGGGGTGGTCAGAACCCAAGGTCCGGGATTCCGGTCGGATCCAAGGTCCGGGATGTCGGTCAGAACCAAGATCCGGGGTGGCGATCGGAACCAAGGTCCGGGGTGGCGTTCGGAACCAAGGACCGGTGTGGCGGGCGGAACCAAGGTCCGGAGTGGTGGTCGGAACCAAGGTTTCGGGGGGGGCGGTCGGAACCAAGGTCCGGGTTGGCGTTCGGAACCAAGGTCCGGGTGCCGATCGGAACAGGGTCCGGGTTGCCGGTCCCAACCAAGGTCCGGGGTGGCAGACAGAACCAAGGTCCGGAGTCGCGGTCGGAACCAAACTCTGAGGTGGCGGTCGCAACCTTTGTCCGGGGGGGTGGTCAGAAACCAAGGTCCGGGATTCCGGTCGGATCCAAGGTCCGGGATGTCGGTCGGAACCAAGATCCGGGGTGGCGATCGGAACCAAGGTCCGGGGTGGCGTTCGGAACCAAGGACCGGTGTGGCGGGCGGAACCAAGGTCCGGAGTGGTGGTCGGAACCAAGTTTTCGGGGGGGGCGGTCGGAACCAAGGTCCGGGTTGGCGTTCGGAACCAAGGTCCGAGGTGGCGGTCAGAACCCAAAGTTCGAGGTGGTGGTCGGAACCAATGTCCGTGGTGGCAGTCGGAACAAAGGTCCGGGTGGGCGGTCGGAACAAGGGTCCGAGGTGGCGTTCGGAATCAACGTCCGGGTTGGCGGTTGGAACCGAGGTCCGAGGTGGCGTTCCGAAACAAGGCCCGGGGTGCCGGTCGGAACCAAGGTCCGGGGTAGCGGTCAGAACAGGTCCGGGGTGGCGGTCAGAACCAAGGTCCGGGGTGGCGCTCGGAACCACCGTCCGAGGGGGCGGTCAGATCCAAAATCCGGGGTGACTGTCGGAATCAAGGTCAGGGGGGTCTGTCGGAACCAATGTCCGCGGTGGCTTTCGGAACCAAGGACCGGGCTGACGTTCGGAACAAAGGTCCGGGGTGGTGGTCAGAAGCAAGGTCCGGGATGGCGGTCGGAACCAACGTCCGAGGTGGCAGTCGGAACCAAGTTCCGGGGTGGCGGTCAGAACACAAGGTCGGAGGTGGCGGTCGGAACCAAGGTCCGGGGTGGCAGTTGGAACCGATGTCCGAGGTGGCGGTCGGAACCAAGGTCCGGGGTGGCAGTCAGAACCAAGGTCCGGGGTGGCGGTCGGAACTGGTCCGGGGTGGGGGTCGGAACCAAGGTCCGGGGTGACGCTCGGAACCCAAGATGCGGGGTGGCGGTCGAAACATTTGTCCGTGGTGGCGGTCGGAACCACGTTCCGGGGTGGCGGTCTGAACCAAGGTCGGGGTGGCGGTCGGAACAGGTCCGGGGTGGCGTTCGGAACCAAGGTCCGAGGTGGCGGTCGGAACGACGCTACGGGGTGGCGGTCGGAACCAAGGTCCGGGGTGGCGGTCGGAACCAAGTTCTGGGGTGGCGGTCGGAACAGGTCCGGGGTGGCGGTCGGAACCAAGGTCCGAGGTGGCGGTCGGAACCAAGTTTCGGGGTGGCGCTCGGAACCCAAGGTGTGGGGTGGCGGTCCAAACCAATGTCCGTGGTGGCGGTCGGAATCAAGGTCCGAGGTGGCGGTCGGAAACAAGGTCCGGGGTGGCGGTCGGAACAGGTCCGGGGTGGCGTTCGGATCCAAGGTCCGAGGTGGCGGTCGGAACCAAGTTCCGGGGTGGCGGTCAGAACCAAGGTCCGGGGGAGCGGTCGGAACCAAGGTCCGGGGAGGCGGTCGGAATGAACGTCCGGGGTGGCGGTCGGATCCAAGGTCCGGGTTGGCGGTAGGAACCAAGTTCCGAGGTGGCGGTCGGATCCAAGGTCCGGGGTGGCGGTCAGAACCCGAGGTCCGGGTTGGTGGTCGGAACCAATGTCCGGGGTGGCATTCAGAAACAAGGTCCGAGGTGGCGGTCGAAACCAAGGTCCGGGTGGCGGTCGGAACTAAGGTCCGGGGTGGCGTTCGGAACCAAGGTCTGGGGTGGCGGTCGGAACTGCTTTCCGAGGTGGCGGTTGGACCCAAGGTCCGGGGTGGCATTCGGAACCAAGGTCCGGGGTGGCGGTCGGAACTGGTCCGGGGTGGCGGTCGGAACCAAGGTCCGGGGGGGCGGTCGATACCAAGGTCCAGTGAGGCGTTTGGAACCAAGGTCCGGGGTGGCGGTCGGATCCAAGGTCCGGGTTGGCGGTCGGAACCAAGGTCCAAGGTGGCATTCAGAACCAAGGTCCGGGGTGGCGATCGGAACCAAGGTCCAGTGTGGTGTTCGGAACCAAGGTCCGAGGTGGCACTCAGAACCCAAGGTTCGAGGTGGCGGTCGGAACCAATGCCCGGGGTGGCGGTCGGAACCAAGGTCCGGGGTGGCGGTCGGAACCAATGTCCGGGGTGGCGGTCGGAACCAAGATCCGGTGTGGGTGTCGGACCCAAATTCCGAGGTGGCGGTCAGAACCAAGGTCTGGGGGGGTGGTCGGAACAGTGGTCCGGGAGGGTGGTCGGAACTAAGGTCCGGCGTGGCTTTCGGAACCAAGGTCCGAGGTGGCACTCAGAACCCAAGGTTCGAGGTGGCGTTCGGAACCAATGCCCGGGGTGGCGGTCGGAACCAAGGTCCGGGGTGGCGGTCGGAACCAATGTCCAGGGTGGCGGTCGGAACCAAGGTCCGGGGTGGGGGTCGGACCCAAATTCCGGGGTGGCGGTCAGAACCAAGGTCTGGGGGGGCGGTCGGAACCAAGGTCCATGGTGGCAGTCGGAACAAAGGTCCGGGTGGGCGGTCGGAACAAAGGTCCGGGGTGGCGTTCGGAATCAAGGTCCGGGTTGGCGGTTGGAACCGAGGTCCGAGGTGGCGTTCAGAAACAAGGTCCGGGGTGCCGGTCGGAACCAAGGTCCGGGGTAGCGGTCAGAACAGGTCCGGGGTGGCGGTCAGAACCAAGGTCCGGGGTGGCGCTCGGAACCACCGTCCGAGGGGGCGGTCAGATCCAAAATCCGGGGTGACTGTCGGAATCAAGGTCAGGGGGGTCTGTCGGAACCAATGTCCGCGGTGGCTTTCGGAACCAAGGACCGGGCTGACGTTCGGAACAAAGGTCCGGGGTGGTGGTCAGAAGCAAGGTCCGGGATGGCGGTCGGAACCAACGTCCGAGGTGGCAGTCGGAACCAAGTTCCGGGGTGGCGGTCAGAACCCAAGGTCGGAGGTGGCGGTCGGAACCAAGGTCCGGGGTGGCGGTTGGAACCGATGTCCGAGGTGGCTGTCGGAACCAAGGTCCGGGGTGGCAGTCAGAACCAAGGTCCGGGGTGGCGGTCGGAACTGGTCCGGGGTGGCGGTCGGAACCAAGGTCCGGGGTGACGCTCGGAACCCAAGATGCGGGGTGGCGGTCGAAACCAATGTCCGTGGTGGCGGTCGGAACCACGTTCCGGGGTGGCGGTCTGAACCAAGGTCGGGGTGGCGGTCGGAACAGGTCCGGGGTGGCGTTCGGAACCAAGGTCCGAGTTGGCGGTCGGAACGACGTTCCGGGGGTGGCGGTCGGAACCAAGGTCCGGGGTGGCGGTCGGAACCAAGTTCTGGGGTGGCGGTCGGAACAGGTCCGGGGTGGCGGTCGGAACCAAGGTCCGAGGTGGCGGTCGGAACCAAGTTCCGGGGTGGCGCTCGGAACCCAAGGTGTGGGGTGCCGGTCCAAACCAATGTCCGTGGTGGCGGTCGGAACCAAGGTCCGAGGTGGCGGTCGGAACAAGGTCCGGGGTGGCGGTCGGAACAGGTCCGGGTGGCGTTCGGATCCAAGGTCCGAGGTGGCGGTCGGAACCAAGTTCCGGGGTGGCGGTCGGACCAAGGTCCGGGGGAGCGGTCGGAACCAAGGACTGGGGAGGCGGTCGGAATCAACGTCCGGGGTGGCGGTCGGATCCAAGGTCCGGGTTGGCGGTAGGAACCAAGGTCCGAGGTGGCGGTCGGATCCAAGGTCCGGGGTGGCGGTCAGAACCCGAGGTCCGGGTTGGTGGTCGGAACCAATGTCCGGGGTGGCATTCAGAAACAAGGTCCGAGGTGGCGGTCGAAACCAAGGTCCGGGTGGCGGTCGGAACTAAGGTCTGGGGTGGCGTTCGGAACCAAGGTCTGGGTGGCGGTCGGAACCGCTTTCCGAGGTGGCGGTTGGACCCAAGGTCCGGGGTGGCATTCGGAACCAAGGCCGGGTGGCGGTCGGAACTGGTCCGGGGTGGCGGTCGGAACCAAGGTCCGGGGGGCGGTCGATACCAAGGTCCAGTGAGGCGTTTGGAACCAAGGTCCGGGGTGGCGGTCGGATCCAAGGTCCGGGTTGGCGGTCGGAACCAAGGTCCAAGGTGGCATTCAGAACCAAGGTCCGGGGTAGCGATCGGAACCAAGGTCCAGTGTGGTGTTCGGAACCAAGGTCCGAGGTGGCACTCAGAACCCAAGGTTCGAGGTGGCGGTCGGAACCAATGCCCGGGGTGGCGGTCGGAACCAAGGTCCGGGGTGGCGGTCGGAACCAATGTCCGGGGTGGCGGTCGGAACCAAGATCCGGTGTGGGTGTTGGACCCAAATTCCGAGGTGGCGGTCAGAACCAAGGTCTGGGGGGGTGGTCGGAACAGTGGTCCGGGAGGGTGGTCGGAACTAAGGTCCGGCGTAGCTTTCGGAACCAAGGTCCGAGGTGGCACTCAGAACCCAAGGTTCGAGGTGGCGTTCGGAACCAATGCCCGGGGTGGCGGTCGGAACCAAGGTCCGGGGTGGCGGTCGGAACCAATGTCCAGGGTGGCGGTCGGAACCAAGATCCGGGGTGTGGGCCGGACCCAAATTCCGGGGTGGCGGTCAGAACCAAGGTCTGGGGGGGCGGTCGGAACCAAGGTCCATGGTGGCGGTCAGAACAATGGTCCAGGAGGGTGGTCGGAACTAAGGTCCGTGGTGGCTTTCGGAACCAAGGTCCTGGGTGGCGGTCGGAGCCGAGGTCCGTGATGGTGGTCGGAACCAAGGTCTGGGGTGGCGGTCGGAACACGTCCGGGGTGGCGTTCGGAACCAAGGTCCGAGGTGGCGTTCGGAACCAAGTTCCGGGGTGGCGGTCGGAACCAAGGTCCGGGGGAGCGGTCGGAACCAAGGTCCGGGGAGGCGGTCGGAACCAACGTCCGGGGGTGGCGGTCGGAACCAAGGTCCGGGCTGGCGGTTGGAACCAAGGTCCGAAGTGGCGGTCGGATCCAAGGTCCGGGGTGGCGGTCAGAACCCGAGGTCCGGGTTGGCGGTCGGAACCATTGTCCGGGGTGGCATTCAGAAACAAGGTCCGAGGTGGCGGTCGAAACCAAGGTCCGGGTGCCGATCGGAACAGGGTCCGGGTTGCCGGTCCCAACCAAGGTCCGGGGTGGCAGACGGAACCAAGGTCCGGAGTGGCGGTCGGAACCAAACTCCGAGGTGGCGGTCGCAACCTAGGTCCGGGGGGGTGGTCAGAACCCAAGGTCCGGGATTCCGGTCGGATCCAAGGTCCGGGGTGGCGGTCAGAACCCGAGGTCCGGGTTGGCGGTCGGAACCATTGTCCGGGGTGGCATTCAGAAACAAGGTCCGAGGTGGCGGTCGAAACCAAGGTCCGGGTGCCGATCGGAACAGGGTCCGGGTTGCCGGTCCCAACCAAGGTCCGGGGTGGCAGACGGAACCAAGGTCCAGAGTGGCGGTCGGAACCAAACTCTGAGGTGGCGGTCGCAACCTAGGTCCGGGGGGGTGGTCAGAACCCAAGGTCCGGGATTCCGGTCGGATCCAAGGTCCGGGATGTCGGTCGGAACCAAGATCCGGGGTGGCGATCGGAACCAAGGTCCGGGGTGGCGTTCGGAACCAAGGACCGGTGTGGCGGGCGGAACCAAGGTCCGGGTTGGCGGTCGGAACCAAGGTCCGGGGTGGCGATCGGAACCAACTTCCAGGGTGGTGGTCGGAACCACCGTCCGGGTGGGCGGTCAGAACCAAGGTCCGGGATGACAGTCGGAATCAAGGTCACGGGGGGCGGTCGGAACCAAGGTCCGGGGTGGCGGTCGTAAAAAATCCGGGGTGGTGGTCGGTACCAATCCGGAGGTGGCGGTCGGAACCAAGGTCCGGGGTGGCGGTTGGAACTAAGGTCCGGGTGGCGATCGGAACCAAGGTCTGGGGTGGCGGTCGGAACCGATGTCCGAGGTGGCTTTCGGAACCAAGGTCCGGGGTGGCAGTCAGAACCAAGGTCCGGGGTGGCGGTCGGAACTGGTCCGGGGTGGCGGTCGGAACCAAGGTCCGGGGTGACGCTCAGAACCCAAGATGCGCGGTGGCGGTCGAAACCAATGTCGTGGTGGCGGTCGGAACCACGTTCCGGGGTGGCGGTCGGAACCAAGGTCGGGGTGGCGGACGGAACAGGTCCGGGGTGGCGTTCGGAACCAAGGTCCGAGGTGGCGGTCGGAACCACGTTCCGGGGTGGCGGTCGGAACCAAGGTCCGGGGGGTCGGTCGGAACCAAGCTCCGGGGTGGCGGTCGGAACCAAGGTCCGGGGTGGCGGTCGGAACCAAGGTCAGGGGTGGCGGTCGGAACAGGTCCGGGGTGGCGGTCGGAACCAAGGTCCGGGGTGGCGCACGGAACCCAAGGTGCGGGGTGGCGGTCCGAACCAATGTCCGTGGTGGCGGTCGGAACCAAGGTCCGAGGTGGCGGTCGGAAACAAGGTCCGGGGTGGCGGTCGGAACCAACGTCCAGGGTGGCGGTCGGAACCAAGGTCCGGGTTGGCGGTAGGAACCAAGGTCCGAGGTGGCGGTCGGATCCAAGGTCCGGGGTGGCAGTCAGAACACGAGGTCCGTGTTGGTGGTCGGACCCAATGTCCGGGGTGGCATTCAGAAACAAGGTCCGAGGTGGCGGTCGAAACCAATGTCCGGGTGGCGGTCGGAACTAAGGTCCGGGGTGGCGTTCGGAACCAAGTTCTGGGGTGGCGGTCGGAACCGCTTTCCGAGGTGGCGGTCGGACCCAAGGTTCGGGGTGGCATTCGGAACCAAGGTCCGGGGTGGCGGTTGGAACTGGACCGGGGTGGCGGTCGGAACCAAGGTCCGGGGGGGCGGTAGGAACCAAGGTCCGGTGAGGCATTCGAATCCAAGGTCCGGGGTGGCGGTCGGATCCAAGGTCCGGGTTGGCGGTCGGAACCAAGTTCCAAGGTGGCATTCAGAACCAAGGTCCGGGGTGGCGATCGGAACCAAGGTCCAGTGTGGCGCTCGGAACCAACGTCCGAGGTGGCACTCAGAACCCAAGGTTCGAGGTGGCGGTCGGAACCAATGCCCGGGGTGGCGGTCGGAACCAAGGTCCGGGGTGGCGGTCGGAACCAAGGTCCGGGGTGGCGGTCGGAAACAAGATCCGGGGTGGGGGTCGGACCCAAATTCCGAGGTGGTGGTCAGAACCAAGATCTGGGGGGGCGGTCGGAACCAAGGTCCATAGTCGCGGTCGGAACAATGGTCCGGGAGGGTGGTCGGAACTAAGGTCCGGCGTGGCTTTCGGAACCAAGGTCCTGGGTGGCGGTCGGAACCGAGGTCCGTGGTGGTGGTCGGAACCAAGGTCCGGGGTGGCGGTCGGAACCAAGGTCTGGGGTGGCGGTCGGAACAGGTCCGGGGTGGCGGTCGGAACCAAGGTCCGGGGTGGCGGTCGGAACAGGTCCGAGGTGGCGGTCGGAACCAAGGTCCGGGGTGGCGCTCGGAACCCAAGGTGCGGGGTGGCGGTCCGAACCAATGTCCGTGGTGCCGGTCGGAATCAAGGTCCGAGGTGGCGGTCGGAAACAAGGTCCGGGGTGGCGGTCGGAACAGGTCCAGGGTGGCGTTCGGAACCAAGGTCCGAGGTGGCGGTCGGAACCAGGTGCCGGGGTGGCAGTCGGAACCAACGTCCGGGGGGACGGTCAGAACCCAAGGTCCGGGGTTCCGGTCGGATCCAAGGTCCGGGATGGCGGTCGGAACCAAGATCCGGGGTGGCGATCGGAACCAAGGTCCGGGGTGGCGTTCGGAACCAAGGACCGGTGTGGCGGGTGGAACCAAGGTCCGGAGTGGTGGTCGGAACCAAGGTTTGGGGGGGGCGGTCGGAACCAAGGTCCGGGTTGGCGGTTGGAACCAAGGTCCGGGGTGGCGCTCGGAACCAACTTCCAGGGTGGCGGTCGGAACCACCGTCCGGGGGGGGCGGTCAGAACCAAGGTCCGGGATGACAGTCGGAACCAAGGTCCGGGGTGGCGGTCGGAAAAAATCCGGGGTGGTGGTCGGACCGAATCCGGAGTGGCGGTTGGAACCAAGTTCCGGGGTGGGGTTCGGACCCAAATTCCAGGGTGGCGGTCAGAACCAAGGTCTGGGGGGGCCGTCGGAACCAAGGTCCATGGTGGCGGTCGGAACAAAAGTCCGGGTGGGCGGTCGGAACTAAGGTCCGGGGTGGGGTTTGGAACCAAGGTCCGGGGTGGCGGTTGGAACCGAGGTCCGAGGTGGCGGTCGGAACTAAGGTCCGGGGTGGCGGTCGGAACCAAGGTCCGGGGTGGCGGTCGGAACCACGTTCCGGGGTGGCGGTCGGAACCAAGGTCCGGGGGAGCGGTCGGAACCAAGGTCCGGGGAGGCGGTCGGAACCAACGTCCGGGGGTGGCGGTCGGAACCAAGGTCCGGGCTGGCGGTTGGAACCAAGGTCCGAAGTGGCGGTCGGATCCAAGGTCCGGGGTGGCGGTCAGAACCCGAGGTCCGGGTTGGCGGTCGGAACCATTGTCCGGGGTGGCATTCAGAAACAAGGTCCGAGGTGGCGGTCGAAACCAAGGTCCGGGTGCCGATCGGAACAGGGTCCGGGTTGCCGGTCCCAACCAAGGTCCGGGGTGGCAGACGGAACCAAGGTCCGGAGTGGCGGTCGGAACCAAACTCCGAGGTGGCGGTCGCAACCTAGGTCCGGGGGGGTGGTCAGAACCCAAGGTCCGGGATTCCGGTCGGATCCAAGGTCCGGGGTGGCGGTCAGAACCCGAGGTCCGGGTTGGCGGTCGGAACCATTGTCCGGGGTGGCATTCAGAAACAAGGTCCGAGGTGGCGGTCGAAACCAAGGTCCGGGTGCCGATCGGAACAGGGTCCGGGTTGCCGGTCCCAACCAAGGTCCGGGGTGGCAGACGGAACCAAGGTCCAGAGTGGCGGTCGGAACCAAACTCTGAGGTGGCGGTCGCAACCTAGGTCCGGGGGGGTGGTCAGAACCCAAGGTCCGGGATTCCGGTCGGATCCAAGGTCCGGGATGTCGGTCGGAACCAAGATCCGGGGTGGCGATCGGAACCAAGGTCCGGGGTGGCGTTCGGAACCAAGGACCGGTGTGGCGGGCGGAACCAAGGTCCGGGTTGGCGGTCGGAACCAAGGTCCGGGGTGGCGATCGGAACCAACTTCCAGGGTGGTGGTCGGAACCACCGTCCGGGTGGGCGGTCAGAACCAAGGTCCGGGATGACAGTCGGAATCAAGGTCACGGGGGGCGGTCGGAACCAAGGTCCGGGGTGGCGGTCGTAAAAAATCCGGGGTGGTGGTCGGTACCAATCCGGAGGTGGCGGTCGGAACCAAGGTCCGGGGTGGCGGTTGGAACTAAGGTCCGGGTGGCGATCGGAACCAAGGTCTGGGGTGGCGGTCGGAACCGATGTCCGAGGTGGCTTTCGGAACCAAGGTCCGGGGTGGCAGTCAGAACCAAGGTCCGGGGTGGCGGTCGGAACTGGTCCGGGGTGGCGGTCGGAACCAAGGTCCGGGGTGACGCTCAGAACCCAAGATGCGCGGTGGCGGTCGAAACCAATGTCGTGGTGGCGGTCGGAACCACGTTCCGGGGTGGCGGTCGGAACCAAGGTCGGGGTGGCGGACGGAACAGGTCCGGGGTGGCGTTCGGAACCAAGGTCCGAGGTGGCGGTCGGAACCACGTTCCGGGGTGGCGGTCGGAACCAAGGTCCGGGGGGTCGGTCGGAACCAAGCTCCGGGGTGGCGGTCGGAACCAAGGTCCGGGGTGGCGGTCGGAACCAAGGTCAGGGGTGGCGGTCGGAACAGGTCCGGGGTGGCGGTCGGAACCAAGGTCCGGGGTGGCGCACGGAACCCAAGGTGCGGGGTGGCGGTCCGAACCAATGTCCGTGGTGGCGGTCGGAACCAAGGTCCGAGGTGGCGGTCGGAAACAAGGTCCGGGGTGGCGGTCGGAACCAACGTCCAGGGTGGCGGTCGGAACCAAGGTCCGGGTTGGCGGTAGGAACCAAGGTCCGAGGTGGCGGTCGGATCCAAGGTCCGGGGTGGCAGTCAGAACACGAGGTCCGTGTTGGTGGTCGGACCCAATGTCCGGGGTGGCATTCAGAAACAAGGTCCGAGGTGGCGGTCGAAACCAATGTCCGGGTGGCGGTCGGAACTAAGGTCCGGGGTGGCGTTCGGAACCAAGTTCTGGGGTGGCGGTCGGAACCGCTTTCCGAGGTGGCGGTCGGACCCAAGGTTCGGGGTGGCATTCGGAACCAAGGTCCGGGGTGGCGGTTGGAACTGGACCGGGGTGGCGGTCGGAACCAAGGTCCGGGGGGGCGGTAGGAACCAAGGTCCGGTGAGGCATTCGAATCCAAGGTCCGGGGTGGCGGTCGGATCCAAGGTCCGGGTTGGCGGTCGGAACCAAGTTCCAAGGTGGCATTCAGAACCAAGGTCCGGGGTGGCGATCGGAACCAAGGTCCAGTGTGGCGTTCGGAACCAACGTCCGAGGTGGCACTCAGAACCCAAGGTTCGAGGTGGCGGTCGGAACCAATGCCCGGGGTGGCGGTCGGAACCAAGGTCCGGGGTGGCGGTCGGAACCAAGGTCCGGGGTGGCGGTCGGAAACAAGATCCGGGGTGGGGGTCGGACCCAAATTCCGGGGTGGTGGTCAGAACCAAGATCTGGGGGGGCGGTCGGAACCAAGGTCCATAGTCGCGGTCGGAACAATGGTCCGGGAGGGTGGTCGGAACTAAGGTCCGGCGTGGCTTTCGGAACCAAGGTCCTGGGTGGCGGTCGGAACCGAGGTCCGTGCTGGTGGTCGGAACCAAGGTCCGGGGTGGCGGTCGGAACCAAGGTCTGGGGTGGCGGTCGGAACAGGTCCGGGGTGGCGGTCGGAACCAAGGTCCGGGGTGGCGGTCGGAACAGGTCCGAGGTGGCGGTCGGAACCAAGGTCCGGGGTGGCGCTCGGAACCCAAGGTGCGGGGTGGCGGTCCGAACCAATGTCCGTGGTGCCGGACGGAATCAAGGTCCGAGGTGGCGGTCGGAAACAAGGTCCGGGGTGGCGGTCGGAACAGGTCCAGGGTGGCGTTCGGAACCAAGGTCCGAGGTGGCGGTCGGAACCAGGTGCCGGGGTGGCAGTCGGAACCAACGTCCGGGGGGACGGTCAGAACCCAAGGTCCGGGGTTCCGGTCGGATCCAAGGTCCGGGATGGCGGTCGGAACCAAGATCCGGGGTGGCGATCGGAACCAAGGTCCGGGGTGGCGTTCGGAACCAAGGACCGGTGTGGCGGGCGGAACCAAGGTCCGGAGTGGTGGTCGGAACCAAGGTTTGGGGGGGCGGTCGGAACCAAGGTCCGGGTTGGCGGTTGGAACCAAGGTCCGGGGTGGCGCTCGGAACCAACTTCCAGGGTGGCGGTCGGAACCACCGTCCGGGGGGGGCGGTCAGAACCAAGGTCCGGGATGACAGTCGGAACCAAGGTCCGGGGTGGCGGTCGGAAAAAATCCGGGGTGGTGGTCGGACCGAATCCGGAGTGGCGGTTGGAACCAAGTTCCGGGGTGGGGTTCGGACCCAAATTCCAGGGTGGCGGTCAGAACCAAGGTCTGGGGGGGCCGTCGGAACCAAGGTCCATGGTGGCGGTCGGAACAAAAGTCCGGGTGGGCGGTCGGAACTAAGGTCCGGGGTGGCGTTTGGAACCAAGGTCCGGGGTGGCGGTTGGAACCGAGGTCCGAGGTGGCGGTCGGAACTAAGGTCCGGGGTGGCGGTCGGAACCAAGGTCCGGGGTGGCGGTCGGAACCACGTTCCGGGGTGGCGGTCGGAACCAAGGTCCGGGGGGTCGGTCGGAACCAAGCTCCGGGGTGGCGGTCGGAACCAAGGTCCGGGGTGGCGGTCGGAACCAAGGTCCGAGGTGGCGGTCGGAACAGGTCCGAGGTGGCGGTCGGAACCCAAGGTGCGGGGTGGCGGTCTGAACCAATGTCCGTGGTGGCGGTCGGAACCAAGGTCCGAGGTGGCGGTCGGAAACAAGGTCCGGGGTGGCGGTCGGAACAGGTCCGGGGTGGCGGTCGGAACCAAGGTCCGTGGGAGCGGTCGGAACCAAGGTCCGGGGAGGCGGTCGGAACCAACGTCCGCAGTGGCGGTCAGAACCAAGGTCCGGGTTGGCGGTTGGAACCAAGGTCCGAGGTGGCGGTCGGATCCAAGGTCCGGGGTGGCAGTCAGAACACGAGGTCCGGGTTGGTGGTCGGAACCAATGTCCGGGGTGGCATTCAGAAACAAGGTCCGAGGTGGCGGTCGAAACCAAGGTCCGGGTGGCGGTCGGAACTAAGGTCCGGGGTGGCGTTCGGAACCAAGGTCTGGGGTGGCGGTTGGAACCGCTCTCCGAGGTGGCGGTCGGACACGAGGTCCGGGGTGGCGGTCGGAACCAAGCTCCGGGGTGGCGGTCGGAATCAAGGTCAGGGGGGGTGGTCAGAACCAAGGTCTGGGGTGGCGGTCGTAAAAAATCCGGGGTGGTCGTTGGAACGAAGCCGGAATGGCGGTCGGAACCAAGATCCGGGTTGGGGTTCAGACCCAAATTCCAGGGTGGCGGTCAGAACCAAGGTCTGGGGGGGCGGTCGGAACATAGGTCCATGGTGGCGGTCGGAACAAAGGTCCGGGTGGGCGGTCGGAACTAAGGTCCGGGGTGGCGTTCGGAACCAAGGTCCGGGCTGGCAGTCGGAACCAATGTCCGGGGTGGCGGTCGGAACCAAGATCCGGGGTGGGGGTCGGAACCAAGGTCCATGGTGGCGGTCGGAACAATGGTCCGGGAGGATGGTCGGAACTAAGGTCCGGGGTGTCTTTCGGAACCAAGGTCCGGGATGGCGGTCAGAACTGAGGTCCGAGGTGGAGGTCGGAACCAAGGTCTGGGGTGGCGGACGGAACCAAGGTCTGGGGTGGCGGTCGGAACAGGTCCGGGGTGGCGGTCGGAACCAAGGTCCGGGGTGGCGGTCGGAACAGGTCCGAGGTGGTGGTTGGAACCGAGGTCCGAGGTGGCGGTCGGAACCAAGGTCCGTGGTGGCGGTCGGAACCAAGGACTGGGGTGGCGGTCGGATCTAAGGTCCGTGGTGGCGTTCGGAACCAAGGTCCAGTGTGGATTTCGGACCCAAGGTCCGAGGTGGCGGTCAGAACCCAAGGTTCGAGGTGGTGGTCTGAACCAATGTCCGCGGTGGCAGTCGGAACAAAGGTCCGGGTGGGCGGTCGGAACGAAGGTCCGGGGTGGCGTTCGGAATCAAGGTCCGGGTTGGCGGTTGGAACCGAGTTCCGAGGTGGCGTTCGGAAACAAGGTCCGGGGTGGCGGTCGGAACCAAGGTCCGGGGTAGCGGTCAGAACAGGTCCGGGGTGGCCGTTGGAACCAAGGTCCGAGCTGGCGGTCGGAAACAAGTTCCGCAGTGGCGGCCGGAACTAAGGTCCGGGGTGGCGTTCGGAACCAAGGTCCGGGGTGGCGGTCGGAACCGAGGTCCGAGGTGGCAGTCGGAACCAAGGTCCGGGGTGACGGTCGGAACCAAGGTCCGGGGTGGCGGTTGGAACAAGTCCGGGGTGGCCGTTGGAACCAAGGTCCGGGGTGGCGGTCAGAACCATCCTCCGGGGTTGCGGTCGCAACCACCGTCCGGGGGGGGCGGTCAGAACCAAGGTCCAGGGTGACAGTCGGAATCAAGGTCAGGGGGGGGCGGTCGGAACCAAGGTCCGGAGTGGCGTTGGGAACCAAGGTCCGGGGTGACATTCGGAACAAAGGTCCGGGGTGGCGGTCGGATGCAAGGTCCGGGATGGCGGTCGGAACCAAAGTCCGAGCTGGCGGTTGGAACCAATGTCCGTGGTGGCGGTCGGAACCACGTTCTGGGGTGGCGGTCGGAACCAAGTTCGGGGTGGCGGTCGGAACCAAGGTCCGAGGTGGTGGTCGGAACCAAGTTCCGGGGTGGCGGTTGGAACCAAGGTCCGGGGGAGCGGTCGGAACCAAGGTCCGGGGAGGCAGTCGGAAACAACGTCCGGGGTGGCGGTCGGAACCAAGGTCCGGGTTGGCTGCAGGAACCAAGGTCCGAGGTGGTGGTCGGATCCAAGGTCCGGATGGCGTTCGGAACAGGGTCCGGGGTGGCGGTCAGAACCAAGGTCCGGAGTGGCGGTCGGAACCAAACTCCAAGGTGGCGGTCGCAACCTATGTCCGGGGGGGTGGTCAGAACCCAAGGTCCGGGATTCCGGTCGGATCCAAGGTCCGGGGTGGCGGTCAGAACCCGAGGTCCAGGTTGGCGGTCGGAACCATTGTCCGGGGTGGCATTCAGAAACAAGGTCCGGGTGCCGATCGGAACAGGGTCCGGGTTGCCGGTCCCAACCAAGGTCCGGGGTGGCAGACAGAACCAAGGTCCGGAGTGGCGGTCGGAACCAAACTCTGAGGTGGCGGTCGCAACCTTGGTCCGGGGGGGTGGTCAGAACCCAAGGTCCGGGATTCCGGTCGGATCCAAGGTCCGGGATGTCGGTCGGAACTGTAGGCGGGCATAAATTTTGTGGGTATTAGGATTAGAATATTTCTTAAACTATAACTCGATAAATGAAGCAAAACAGGACAGCATTCAGCCAGAAAGGTGTGAGTAAGGCAAGCAGGCATCTTTTAAACACAGAAACCAGGTTGACAAAGACTCAGGAACTCGCATCAATATGCTATTCAGAAAATACCATGAGACCTGGAAAACTTCCTGACATCCCATCAAACACCCATTGTCCAAAGGAATTCAGAGACATAAAGCAATTATCACACTCTTAAACCAAACTTTACATATTAAAACTCTAGACCAGAAAACCCATTAACGGGATAACTATAAAAGAAAACCATTTACACATCAAACTCCACACCCACAAACCTATTGAAACAGGATGATTATATCAGGAAACCACTCACAAACCATTTACATATCAAAACAGATCGTTACTATAACTGTACTCCGTTTTGGCAGGCAAGCAGAGTACTTTTCGGGACTGTCTTGTCTGTGTCCTGATTGTACCTCCGTCGACGTAAAACACTATAATAAACTGTGCTGCTATCAATCTTGGCTCTGCGTGCGAGTGGTGTGGTATCTGTTCACTCGCGCTAACAATTGGGGGCTCGTCCGGGATCGTGACCGCCGCTGGAACATCGCCTCTCAAACACTGGGTGAGTATCTTTACTCATTTAAAGTCCGCGGGAATTCCCAGTGCCAGCGGTGTTCCACGGCTGCCGCGATCTGAACTTGTGAACAGAGCCCGATCGAGAGCTGCACAGCGGGGTAGGTTCTTCTTTGGGCGGGTGAGCGGGGTCGCGAATTGTAATTGATTGTGTACTGTTGCATTCCGCGTATCCCTGACAGCGGACCCGACCAGACATTAGCTGACCCAAAAGGTACCTAAGGAAGACAAGGGTTAAGTGGCCGGGAGGCCGGGAGGACGTCCAGGGTTAGGGCCAATGAACGCGGACTCACGAAGTTCGGTTTAAGTCCAGGCGCTGCAAGTCGGGTAGGACCTCTGCAGGCGCGAAAGTCTGGGCCACTGGAAACAGATCCGCGAGGAGTCTGCTACATGTCCGGGCGCTACTAAGTCTGGAGCCTCTGTGAGTGCTTCGGGCACTACAAGCAGGAGACCTCTGGTAGCGCGAAAGAACGGCTACACGCCGGGGGAACTCCTACCTGCGGTCAATCCCACGCTTGTCCGCACCCAGGTCAGGGTGATTCCCGGGGAGATAGGGAAACGGCGAGCCTCTGTGGATTGATTTAGCGGTAGGATTTGGTCAGGAAAGAGTGGCCCCCGGCCCCTGTAGTCGTGGTCAGAGCCCCCCCTGTCTCTGTGAGCGGTGATCTCCCCGTTACATGCAGGACGGGCTCTGCGTGTTACTGCTGAAGGTTTAAAGGTACTGACAGTGGAAACACCAAACCAGGAACCCCAGGGATACCTACACAAGTATCTGTGGGAAGCACCAAACCAGGATTAGTACACCACTGATCTTAGCTAAGAGATTCGACATGGATAGCATTGAGACCATTTTTGAATGGGGGCCGGAAGGGTCCCTCACCCGCTATCTAGCAGATAAAAACAAGAACCTAATTAAAAGCATGATTAAAACAGGGGGGAGTCCCCCGGTAACCACCGATCCCCCAAACGCCAAAGCAGCACCTCTTAAGATCGAATGTATCCCAGGGGGACAAGGGAGAGACGGGCGAGGAAGGCAGGCCCAAATTAAAATGACTTATGTGTCACTCTCGCCAGGGGGCACTATGAAATTACTAGAAAAGCTCCCAACCCTGCAGCCCAGGCACAGTAACGTAATTTTTTGGCAAAAGATGAAAGGGATGCAACTGTGCCACAACTTACACAACCGAGATATAGCAGGGTTAGTAAGAGCCAAGATGCCCGAGAATCACTGGGCTCGGCTCCGGGCAGAACACCAGAATGGGACTTGGTGTGCAGACCTAGACGGGAGCCGCCGGGAGCAGGAACAGGCTCTGACAGGCTTTAAAAACGATATCATCCTGACCATGGGGGAGGTCCCCGTGAGTTGGAGTGTAATAGTAGGAGTAACGCAGAAAAAGGAGGAAGGGGCTCAGGAATACGGGCGACGAAAATTCGATGCCTTTGTAGCCCACGGAGGAATGCCAGATGCAGATAGACAGAACCCGGCATTCCTCCGGTTATATAGGGATGGGCTGAGCCCAGCACACCAAGCTATCCTAAAGACAGGATTGGTAAACTTTAACACCTTCAATGAATTAGAAAACTGGGCTGTCACTGTAGACAACCAGCAAAGGAAAACACAGGGCGCCAGAGTAGGGATATCAGCGGTAGGAACTGAAGGAGGAAATTGCTACAGGTGCGGGGAATTAGGCCATTTCAAAAGGGAATGCCGAGCTATGATCCCGCACCCTCCTAATACATGTAATAAGTGCGGCAGAATCGGACACACCGAATCTACCTGCAAAGACAGAAGGATCCCAAGGAGAGAGAGAGCGCCCCCGAAGAGACTGGAGAAAACCCCGGCAAGCGCCCCAGATATAAGGGAGAATGAGGTGGTTTCGGACCCAGCGCACCTCAGCCACCAGCAGCTGCTGGACATTATACAAACCTTGGCGGCACAAAAATTTGCATGAGTGGCATCGGCCCCCGCCCCGGGAACGGACCCCCGTATCTGGGTGAATGCATCGTTAGGGGGCCGGCGATGCAAAATATTAATAGATACGGGGGCTTCGATATCCCTCACCAACATGGCACTACCCACCACCCACCGTTCCATAGTAGTAGTAGGAATAGGGGGGGATAGGACTATAGCATATCAGAGCGAAGCAGTGTTACTTGAGGTAGAGGGGATCATACTCCCCGTACACTTCTGGGTGGGCCCAAATGAAGAAGGGACAATTTTGGGAATAGACCTCCTGGGAGAGTTAGGAGCAGTGGTGGACGCTTTCAATAAGCGCCTGCTGTGGACGGCAAGGAAAGAACACAAGAGCGGGATCCAAGGATACTGGGTCCCTAATAAGAACGTAGCAGCCATAGGCATGGGGGCTCCGGCTCCGACGGCCCGAGACTGGAAGAAGGAGGGACTAGTGGGACTCTTATGTCAAGCACTACCCCGGGTCTGGGCTACAGGCAAGCAAGACTGCGGTCTCGTCACAATCCTTCCTTTACAAATACAAGGACCAGCCCATGCCCCTCATAAACAATATCCCATAAAACCCGAGGCGTTACAGGCAACCGAAACAATCGTCCAGGCTTTGGTTAAACGGGGCATCCTGAGACCCACCGTGTCCCACACAAATTCCCCGATGTGGCCCGTCCGTAAGCCAGACGGGAACTACCGACTAACCATCGACTATACCGCCCTGAATAAGGTCACCCCAAAGGAACACCCTATCGTTGCGAGCCCGGCCACTATATTTAACGGACTGCGACCTGAATATTGTATCTTCTCCGTGCTAGACATAGCAAACGGATTCTGGTCAATTCCACTCCACCCAGACTCCCAGGAGAAGTTTGCCTTCACCTGTGGAGGTGGACAGTACACCTGGACCCGTCTCCCCCAGGGATTCCACAATAGCCCCAACATATTCCACCGGGTTATGAGCAAAGCCCTCGAAAATTGTAACTTATCCCCCTATGAGAGCGCTTTTCTCCAATATGTGGATGACATCTTGATCGCCTCCACTAACCCGACGGGGCATTTGGGAGCCCTGTCAGTAATCCTGCGGGGCTTACAAACAGCAGGATTTAAGGTTAACCCAACCAAAGCACAACTCGCAAAACCAGAGGTCCGATATCTGGGGCATTACATAAGTCAGGGAAAGAAAACCCTTCCCACGGACCGAAAAACAGCAATTGCCAACATGACCCGTCCGAACACAGTTAGGGGGGTGCGTAGGGTAATGGGACTCTTTAATTACTGTCGGAATTTCATCGATCAGTTTGCATCCATAGCAGAACCTATCCAGCGATTGGTAAAAGGGGGGAGACCTCTGCTCAAGTGGCCGAGCTTATAGCATTAACAAAGGCCCTTAGCGCAGGAAGGGACAAAAGGGTAAACATATACACGGACAGTCAATATGCATTCGGGGTGGTTCACGACTATATGATAGCATGGAATAGGCGCGGATTCATTACCGCAGCGGGGGGACACACTTCACAGGCAAGGTAATGAAACACGCATGTAAAACCTTAGGGATCCGACAGCGGTTCCATATACCATACCACCCCCAGAGTGCTGGAATGGTAGAGAGAATGAATCGCACCCTCAAGAACACGATAGCAAAAACTATCGCAGAAACAGGTCAGGGGTGGGTAGATGTCCTTCCCTGTATCCTGATGCGCCTACGGGCCACCCCAGGTCGAACCATAGGGCTCACCCCGTTCGAACTAATGACCGGGAGAGCAATGCGACTCCCCGAAAACATCGCCGTGGGAGGGGGAGAAATGACACCCCTCCGGGACAAGCTCAAACGATATGTGCAACACTTAGATTCACAACTCCGAGACCTGCACCACACAGCCAGGGACCAGCAAGCCATTAGAGACCAGGCTAAAAAGGAAAATGTCAGTCATACCCCCACCCTCCCTCGAGTAGGGGATAGGGTTTTGATTCGGATTGCCCCAGACCGACCCGGGTTTGCACCGAAATGGATGGGACCCCACGAGGTTATCCTTACCAGCGATACATGTGCGTGTGTCGATGTGAAAGGAAAAGGCCGATGGAAACATTGGTCGCAATTAAAATCCTATCACCACGGGGAAAGAGGACAGAGCAGACTGACTGAAAGGACAGAGGATGCTCCGTCCACTCCACGTATTGGCCCTTAACCATCTTTGTCCTTACAGCGGAAATCGAAATAACAACCTTTATTTTCCAACACTAAAGGAACTATATGCCAACCGAGGCATGAATGTATATATGTAGATAGAAATAAGAATAAGATAAGTAAGACAAGTTCATCACCTAATATGAACCTAACGACTGGCGGCCACCAGGTTTTATATATCCTCCCCCAACCCCTCTCCAGAACCATGTGGACCACTTGGAGGATGATCCTCGCGGCGACCTTCCTGACGAGTGTGGCACCCGAAGAACACCCCATCTACCCGCGATTCCACGGGGTAGCCTTCAACACATCCGAGGCACTCTGTGTGCCAGCTGGACCGGACCCTATGAACAGTAGAACTTATCTTAACGCATGGCTACAAGTTTACCCGGGTATCAACGGGATCTGCTTCACTTGCACTTTAGAAGGACTCCGAACATGCATTCAACAGCGGGACCTCCAGAACAGAGACCAGTGCGTTTTTGGGACTCTCTGCGCCCTCCCCGACAACCCACAAGAGGCCCGACCACAGGACACTTTGAATTCAAACATGGACATTTGCGGCTATTACGGACCTGTTGAGGCTCCCGCAGTCTCATTGTATGTATGTTTTGCACCGCTTCCAACGCGGGCCCCCACGACCACAAGGCCCGAAATCTTACCCTGTCCCTTGCAAAGCAGGGGACCGGAGGGAGGACTGGTGTTGTGGAACGAGGGGGAAATTGTGTACGACAACGTAAAACATGAGGTGGTACCTGTCCTGATCGACATTTCAGGAATCCAGGTACCCAGGCATTGCTCAGAACGGGTACAGAACTTGTATCAGATGTTAGAGAGAGAGACCATAAAACGGGCCATTGACGCAATGGGGGCCACACACTACAGGGGAAACATAAACACCAACACATACCGAAGCAAACGGGGTATTATCAATGATATGCTCACAGGGCTGAATACAGGAGACACAATGATTAACTCCATTGACATCCAGGGCCTCAACAGTAAAATTGAACAGCTGAAAGGGGTAATGAAAAACATATTACAGCGGTCATTAGACCAGCAGGCGGAACAAGCATTCTTAGGGGAAGCGGGCGCCCATATCCAACTAGATGGGATTGCAGTGTTAGAAGCACATGCCCGAACTATCAATCGCCTCATAGACAGGGAAAGGGAAGACACTGCCCGGGTACAACAGGGACAGTTATGCCATGCATATGGTCAGTGGATGGTGGCACAAATACGACACAATTTGGACCAGGTACACAGGGGGGAAGTGCCCGATTGGATCGACAGCGCCCAACTAGCGCAACTCGCAGATCAGAAGGGGGTGCTGGATGACCGGACCCTGAAGGGGATGACACGAGTATATCCAGTAATCCCCGACTGCGAGGTTAGTGAGGGCACCGGGATAGGAATGGTTCTGCTAATTCCAACGGTCACACAGGACGCTGGACCATTCCCCATCTTCCGAATTGAAAATATTGGTGTTGTTAGGGGCAATGCTTCCCTCCGCTACCACATGACCGAAAACATGGCCATCTCCAAACATGGCATAATGTCCAGTGTTTCTCTCGCAGGGTGCAAGCAGAGGGGAGAGGTCACCATCTGTCCTCACCCACTGAGACAAGGAGAGGCAGCAGAATGTGGGTTTAACCGAACACAGGACTGCACCTTAGAGATTATACCCGTAGACCCACATTTCGCCCGGGCAGGATACGGGGGGCGGGGTAGATACTGTGTAGCTACCACACGTACATCATTCACATATAACGGATTAACATGCCCAATCCCCGACCCTAACTTCTGTTTTACCCCTCGCAAGCCAGTCACTATAGGTCAAGCTCACATCACCAATATCCGAAATAGGCAGACCATAGCCTTTAATGCCACAGACCCCCTAAAAGACAACCTAAGAGACTACCAAGAACCCGAGCAAGCCCCCATCCCACACCTGACCGAAGTCCTAAGGGAGCTCCGACTTAAAGTAGGACACTCCGTCCGATTATACCACCGGTTACAGTCACACATCAAAACCTTGGAACAAGATACCGAGACGGCGTTACGAAGTCAAACATGGGTACAGAAGGTGTGGGACTGGGGTCTAAATGTAAACATCCACCCCTGGGTCCGAATTACATCGCACACACTGGTGGTCATCCAACTCATCGTAGCCCTTTCCTGGGGATTGGCTACATGTTACACCTACCGCCAGCGGAAGAGAATGAAAGCACATAAGAACTTAGTTAGAACAATTGGTATGATGGGGCAGGTAACCAAGCGGGATGATTACTCCCGCCTACACATGATTTGACAAACTCCGGGACTTCCCTAAACTGTACGACTGCAGCGTACGGAGGCAGGAAGCACCGGACACAAAATATAATAAAGGGGAGAAAGATCGGTTAGAAAAGTGAAAAGGAAATAAACAACAAAAATTCACTTTTGACCGACAGGGGGGACTGTAGGCGGGCATACATTTTGTGGGTATTAGGATTAGAATATTTCTTAAACTATAACTCGATAAATGAAGCAAAACAGGACAGCATTCAGCCAGAAAGGTGTGAGTAAGGCAAGCAGGCATCTTTTAAACACAGAAACCAGGTTGACAAAGACTCAGGAACTCGCATCAATATGCTATTCAGAAAATACCATGAGACCTGGAAAACTTCCTGACATCCCATCAAACACCCATTGTCCAAAGGAATTCAGAGACATAAAGCAATTATCACACTCTTAAACCAAACTTTACATATTAAAACTCTAGACCAGAAAACCCATTAACGGGATAACTATAAAAGAAAACCATTTACACATCAAACTCCACACCCACAAACCTATTGAAACAGGATGATTATATCAGGAAACCACTCACAAACCATTTACATATCAAAACAGATCGTTACTATAACTGTACTCCGTTTTGGCAGGCAAGCAGAGTACTTTTCGGGACTGTGTTGTGTGTGTCCTGATTGTACCTCCGTCGACGTAAAACACTATAATAAACTGTGCTGCTATCAATCTTGGCTCTGGGTGCGAGTGGTGTGGTATCTGTTCACTCGCGCTAACAGAACCAAGATCCGGGGTGGCAATCGGAACCAAGGTCCGGGGTGGCGTTCGGAACCAAGGACCGGTGTGGCGGGCGGAACCAAGGTCCGGAGTGGTGGTCGGAACCAAGGTTTCGGGGGGGGGCGGTCGGAACCAAGGTCCGGGTGCCGATCGGAACAGGGTCCGGGTTGCCGGTCCCAACCAAGGTCCGGGGTGGCAGACAGAACCAAGGTCCGGAGTGGCGGTCGGAACCAATCTCTGAGGTAGCGGTCGCAACCTTTGTCCGGGGGGGTGGTCAGAAACCAAGGTCCGGGATTTCGGTCGGATCCAAGGTCCGGGATGTCGGTCGGAACCAAGATCCGGGGTGGCGATCGGAACCAAGGTCCGGGGTGGCGTTCGGAACCAAGGACCGGTGTGGCGGGCGGAACCAAGGTCCGGAGTGGTGGTCGGAACCAGGTTTTCGGGGGGGGGCGGTCGGAACCAAGGTCCGGGTTGGCGTTCGGAACCAAGGTCCGAGGTGGCGGTCAGAACCCAAGGTTCGAGGTGGTGGTCGGAACCAATGTCCGTGGTGGCAGTCGGAACAAAGGTCCGGGTGGGCGGTCGGAACAAAGGTCCGGGGTGGCGTTCGGAATCAAGGTCCGGGTTGGCGGTTGGAACCGAGGTCCGAGGTGGCGTTCAGAAACAAGATCCGGGGTGCCGGTCGGAACCAAGGTCCGGGGTAGCGGTCAGAACAGGTCCGGGGTGGCGGTCAGAACCAAGGTCCGGGGTGGCGCTCGGAACCACCGTCCGAGGGGGCGGTCAGATCCAAAATCCGGGGTGACTGTCGGAATCAAGGTCAGGGGGGTCTGTCGGAACCAATGTCCGCGGTGGCTTTCGGAACCAAGGACCGGGCTGACGTTCGGAACAAAGGTCCGGGGTGGTGGTCAGAAGCAAGGTCCGGGATGGCGGTCGGAACCAACGTCCGAGGTGGCAGTCGGAACCAAGTTCCGGGGTGGCGGTCAGAACCCAAGGTCGGAGGTGGCGGTCGGAACCAAGGTCCGGGGTGGCGGTTGGAACCGATGTCCGAGGTGGCTGTCGGAACCAAGGTCCGGGGTGGCAGTCAGAACCAAGGTCCGGGGTGGCGGTCGGAACTGGTCCGGGGTGGCGGTCGGAACCAAGGTCCGGGGTGACGCTCGGAACCCAAGATGCGGGGTGGCGGTCGAAACCAATGTCCGTGGTGGCGGTCGGAACCACGTTCCGGGGTGGCGGTCTGAACCAAGGTCGGGGTGGCGGTCGGAACAGGTCCGGGGTGGCGTTCGGAACCAAGGTCCGAGGTGGTGGTCGGAACGACGTTCCGGGGTGGCGGTCGGAACCAAGGTCCGGGGTGGCGGTCGGAACCAAGTTCTGGGGTGGCGGTCGGAACAGGTCCGGGGTGGCGGTCGGAACCAAGGTCCGAGGTGGCGGTCGGAACCAAGGCCCGGGGGAGCGGTCGGAACCAAGGTCCGGGGAGGCGGTCGGAATCAACGTCCGGGGTGGCGGTCGGATCCAAGGTCCGGGTTGGTGGTAGGAACCAAGGTCCAAGGTGGCGGTCGGATCCAAGGTCCGGGGTGGCGGTCAGAACCCGAGGTCCGGGTTGGTGGTCGGAACCAATGTCCGGGGTGGCATTCAGAAACAAGGTCCGAGGTGGCGGTCGAAACCAACGTCCGGGTGGCGGTCGGAACTAAGGTCCGGGGTGGCGTTCGGAACCAAGGTCTGGGGTGGCGGTCGGAACCGCTTTCCGAGGTGGCGGTTGGACCCAAGGTCCGGGGTGGCATTCGGAACCAAGGTCCGGGGTGGCGGTCGGAACTGGTCCGGGGTGGCGGTCGGAACCAAGGTCCGGGGGGGCGGTCGATACCAAGGTCCAGTGAGGCGTTTGGAACCAAGGTCCGGGGTGGCGGTCGGATCCAAGGTCCGGGTTGGCGGTCGGAACCAAGGTCCAAGGTGGCATTCAGAACCAAGGTCCGGGGTGGCGATCGGAACCAAGGTCCAGTGTGGTGTTCGGAACCAAGGTCCGAGGTGGCACTCAGAACCCAAGGTTCGAGGTGGCGGTCGGAACCAATGCCCGGGGTGGCGGTCGGAACCAAGGTCCGGGGTGGCGGTCGGAACCAATGTCCGGGGTGGCGGTCGGAACCAAGATCCGGTGTGGGTGTCGGACCCAAATTCCGAGGTGGCGGTCAGAACCAAGGTCTGGGGGGGTGGTCGGAACAGTGGTCCGGGTGGGTGGTCGGAACTAAGGTCCGGCGTGGCTTTCGGAACCAAGGTCCGAGGTGGCACTCAGAACCCAAGGTTCGAGGTGGCGGTCGGAACCAATGCCCGGGGTGGCGGTCGGAACCAAGGTCCGGGGTGGCGGTCGGAACCAATGTCCAGGGTGGCGGTCGGAACCAAGATCCGGGGTGTGGGTCGGACCCAAATTCCGGGGTGGCGGTCAGAACCAAGGTCTGGGGGGGCGGTCGGAACCAAGGTCCATGGTGGCGGTCGGAACAATGGTCCGGGAGGGTGGTCGGAACTAAGGTCCGTGGTGGCTTTCGGAACCAAGGTCCTGGGTGGCGGTCGGAGCCGAGGTCCGTGATGGTGGTCGGAACCAAGGTCCGGGGTGGCGGTCGGAACACGTCCGGGGTGGCGTTCGGAAACAAGGTCCGAGGTGGCGTTCGGAACCAAGTTCCGGGGTGGCGGTCGGAACCAAGGTCCGGGGGAGCGGTCGGAACCAAGGTCCGGGGAGGCGGTCGGAACCAACGTCCGGGGGTGGCGGTCGGAACCAAGGTCCGGGCTGGCGGTTGGAACCAAGGTCCGAAGTGGCGGTCGGATCCAAGGTCCGGGGTGGCGGTCAGAACCCGAGGTCCGGGTTGGCGGTCGGAACCATTGTCCGGGGTGGCCTTCAGAAACAAGGTCCGAGGTGGCGGTCGAAACCAAGGTCCGGGTGCCGATCGGAACAGGGTCCGGGTTTCCGGTCCCAACCAAGGTCCGGGGTGGCAGACGGAACCAAGGTCCGGAGTGGCGGTCGGAACCAAACTCCGAGGTGGCGGTCGCAACCTAGGTCCGGGGGGGTGGTCAGAACCCAAGGTCCGGGATTCCGGTCGGATCCAAGGTCCGGGGTGGCGGTCAGAACCCGAGGTCCGGGTTGGCGGTCGGAACCATTGTCCGGGGTGGCATTCAGAAACAAGGTCCGAGGTGGCGGTCGAAACCAAGGTCCGGGTGCCGATCGGAACAGGGTCCGGGTTGCCGGTCCCAACCAAGATCCGGGGTGGCAGACGGAACCAAGGTCCAGAGTGGCGGTCGGAACCAAACTCTGAGGTGGCGGTCGCAACCTAGGTCCGGGGGGGTGGTCAGAACCCAAGGTCCGGGATTCCGGTCGGATCCAAGGTCCGGGATGTCGGTCAGAACCAAGATCCGGGGTGGCGATCGGAACCAAGGTCCGGGGTGGCGTTCGGAACCAAGGACCGGTGTGGCGGGCGGAACCAAGGTCCGGGTTGGCGGTCGGAACCAAGGGCCGGGGTGGCGATCGGAACCAACTTCCAGGGTGGTGGTCGAAACCACCGTCCGGGTGGGCGGTCAGAACCAAGGTCCGGGATGACAGTCGGAATCAAGGTCACGGGGGGCGGTCGGAACCAAGGTCCGGGGTGGCGGTCGTAAAAAATCCGGGGTGGTGGTCGGTACCAATCCGGAGGTGGCGGTCGGAACCAAGGTCCGGGGTGGCGGTTGGAACTAAGGTCCGGGGTGGCGATCGGAACCAAGGTCTGGGGTGGCGGTCGGAACCGATGTCCGAGGTGGCTGTCGGAACCAAGGTCCGGGGTGGCAGTCAGAACCAAGGTCCGGGGTGGCGGTCGGAACTGGTCCGGGGTGGCGGTCGGAACCAAGGTCCGGGGTG
The DNA here is from genome assembly GCF_964213995.1 of Mustelus asterias. Classification (NCBI taxonomy): domain Eukaryota; kingdom Metazoa; phylum Chordata; class Chondrichthyes; order Carcharhiniformes; family Triakidae; genus Mustelus; species Mustelus asterias. Next base: position 47,131,791 of record NC_135822.1, on the reverse strand, counting down.
ACGCTCAGAACCCAAGATGCGGGGTGGCGGTCGAAATCAATGTCGTGGTGGCGGTCGGAACCACGTTCCGGGGTGGCGGTCGGAACCAAGGTCGGGGTGGCGGACGGAACAGGTCCGGGGTGGCGTTCGGAACCAAGGTCCGAGGTGGCGGTCGGAACCACGTTCCGGGGTGGCGGTCGGAACCAAGGTCCGGGGTGGCGGTCGGAACCAAGGTCAGGGGTGGCGGTCGGAACAGGTCCGGGGTGGCGGTCGGAACCAAGGTCCGGGGTGGCGCACGGAACCCAAGGTGCGGGGTGGCGGTCCGAACCAATGTCCGTGGTGGCGGTCGGAACCAAGGTCCGAGGTGGCGGTCGGAAACAAGGTCCGGGGTGGCGGTCGGAACCAACGTCCAGGGTGGCGGTCGGAACCAAGGTCCGGGTTGGCGTTAGGAACCAAGGTCCGAGGTGGCGGTCGGATCCAAGGTCCGGGGTGGCAGTCAGAACACGAGGTCCGGGTTGGTGGTCGGAACCAATGTCCGGGGTGTCATTCAGAAACAAGGTCCGAGGTGGCGGTCGAAACCAAGGTCCGGGTGGCGGTCGGAACTAAGGTCCGGGGTGGCGTTCGGAACCAAGGTCTGGGGTGGCGGTCGGAACCGCTTTCCGAGGTGGCGGTCGGACCCAAGGTTCGGGGTGGCATTCGGAACCAAGGTCCGGGGTGGCGGTTGGAACTGGACCGGGGTGGCGTTCGGAACCAAGGTCCGGGGGGCGGTCGGAACCAAGGTCCGGTGAGGCATTCGAATCCAAGGTCCGGGGTGGCGGTCGGATCCAAGGTCCGGGTTGGCGGTCGGAACCAAGTTCCAAGGTGGCATTCAGAACCAAGGTCCGGGGTGGCGATCGGAACCAAGGTCCAGTGTGGCGTTCGGAACCAACGTCCGAGGTGGCACTCAGAACCCAAGGTTCGAGGTGGCGGTCGGAACCAATGCCCGGGGTGGCGGTCGGAACCAAGGTCCGGGGTGGCGGTCGGAACCAAGGTCCGGGGTGGCGGTCGGAAACAAGATCCGGGGTGGGGGTCGGACCCAAATTCCGGGGTGGTGGTCAGAACCAAGATCTGGGGGGGCGGTCGGAACCAAGGTCCATGGTCGCGGTCGGAACAATGGTCCGGGAGGGTGGTCGGAACTAAGGTCCGGCGTGGCTTTCGGAACCAAGGTCCTGGGTGGCGGTCGGAACCGAGGTCCGTGGTGGTGGTCGGAACCAAGGTCCGGGGTGGCGGTCGGAACCAAGGTCTGGGGTGGCGGTCGGAACAGGTCCGGGGTGGCGGTCGGAACCAAGGTCCGGGGTGGCGGTCGGAACAGGTCCGAGGTGGCGGTCGGAACCAAGGTCCGGGGTGGCGCTCGGAACCCAAGGTGCGGGGTGGCGGTCCGAACCAATGTCCGTGGTGGCGGTCGGAATCAAGGTCCGAGGTGGCGGTCGGAAACAAGGTCCGGGGTGGCGGTCGGAACCGGTCCAGGGTGGCGTTCGGAACCAAGGTCCGAGGTGGCGGTCGGAACCAGGTGCCGGGGTGGCAGTCGGAAACAACGTCCGGGGGGACGGTCAGAACCCAAGGTCCGGGGTTCCGGTCGGATCCAAGGTCCGGGATGGCGGTCGGAACCAAGATCCGGGGTGGCGATCGGAACCAAGGTCCGGGGTGGCGTTCGGAACCAAGGACCGGTGTGGCGGGCGGAACCAAGGTCCGGAGTGGTGGTCGGAACCAAGGTTTGGGGGGGGCGGTCGGAACCAAGGTCCGGGTTGGCGGTTGGAACCAAGGTCCGGGGTGGCGCTCGGAACCAACTTCCAGGGTGGCGGTCGGAACCACCGTCCGCGGGGGGCGGTCAGAACCAAGGTCCGGGATGACAGTCGGAACCAAGGTCCGGGGTGGCTGTCGGAAAAAATCCGGGTTGGTGGTCGGACCGAATCCGGAGTGGCGGTTGGAACCAAGTTCCGGGGTGGGGTTCGGACCCAAATTCCAGGGTGGCGGTCAGAACCAAGGTCTGGGGGGGCCGTCGG